>NC_092753.1:53549445-53855357 GCF_047496795.1 Chiloscyllium punctatum
TTTTAAAAACAAGCTCCCAGTCTATAGGTCTCAGCTGACAGCTCTAAACCAAAAATGGTGAAAAGAAATGAAAAATTAGTGAGGGTTCTAACAAGATCAAAATATCATTTGCCTTCTTCACTGCATGCTGCACTACACTTTTACTTTCAGCAACTGGTGCATGAGGACATCAAGGTCTTGTTACATTTCTCTCAATCTGTCACCATTCAGATAATAAACCTGCCTCCCTGTTCCTGCTACCAAAGTGGATAACCTCACAGTCATCCACCTTATAATGCATCTGCCATGTATTTGCTTGCTTACTTGTCAAATTACACAGAGGCTTCTCTGAATCTTCCTCACAGCATACTCTCCCAACTTGCAAGTTCCATTCTCCTGGTTAGGTGACATTCTAACTTGGAAATAACTCGTCAAAACATAATATATAAATATTGTCTGAGTCTAAATCCTACAGAGCTCTTACTTACACCATTATGGTTTCTTTTCCATTACATGGTTGGAGGTATTTAAAAGGCAGCTCACTACCACCTTCTCAAGTGCAACAACAGATGGGCAATAAATGCTGTCCTTGCCAGAGTGCTCATATCATAAAAAATATAAAACAAGATATGGAATTTCAGTTACACCAAACCCTCAACTCGTCCCTTACACATTTCGAAACTAGATAAAGATGTGGTAATGAGTGTCACTACAGCAGAAACACGAACCTAGCAAATGTAGTGCAGCATTGATGGTTTCAGTCTTACTGTCATTCAGATGAAGCAAATCATGCATCCTCCAAGATATTATGTAGTATAAATAGTGTGATGACAGGGAGGCAATTAACGGTTGAGGCAGCTTTTGGAATTGCAAGCAATGCTCATAATGTTCATGTCTTGAATTGAAAAGCTATCATGGTCAATTAAGTAAGTGTCTTGTTGATAAAAGATAGTTGCGAAGACTCACCATTCCTGGAGTTCAGGAGAGGGAATGAGTCCAGCTGTACCATTTTTAGAGTTTTCTAATTTGCCCTGCCACCAGTTGTGGTCATCCTTACTGATGATTTGTATGATCTCTCCAACTCGGAACCGGATACCAGCCTCTTTACAAGGTATAAGGTCATCTTTTGATGGATCATATTCAAATTGTGCTCGAACATAAATCTATGAGACAAGTGAAGTTTTATAAGGAGATATAAGGTTTGTTGAACTGCATATCCAGGGAATTTAAAGGAACACAAAACTGTCAAATATAAAGCTAACAAATACACAACACAATGGTAAATGTAAGGATAAAAATAAAAACAGTTCTTTACATTTTCATTCAAATGACTGGCTTGGGACTTTTAAGCATTTAATATCAAAAGTTTACAAATTTCTATATATTTCTACAGTAGGCAGTAGAACTACTACATGGGATAAAAACAAAGAGAAGGTGTTCGGTATAATTTTCCAATGTTTCTTGAATATAGGAATGGTTGCAAACAATTTGGCCTATAGCTACCCTTTTTTAAACAATCAGCTGAACATCAGTAATGGGGCATCATTGTTGCTAATGACTTGTGACAAAATTAATGAGAATTTCAAATAATATGGGACAAAAGTTTAACACCAATTTGTTAAAATAAATTCTGTTTGAATAATCTGATCAAGTTAAATATGACATAACAGAGAAGGTTGATGAGTGTGTGCAGGGTTTATGGATATTGAAAAAGCATTCACTAAAGTACCACCTCATTATTTGCCATAAATGGTGAGTGGATAATTTTTAAACTGTTGGGAAGTATACCATGATGTTCTAAAATGGTCAGTTTTAGAACCAGTGCTCTTTTTGGTGCAGATTAATGATGCATAGTTGTGTTTATAGGGTATCATTTCAAAGTCTGTCGATGACAAAAAGTTTGAAATGTAATCATTGAGGAAGATGGTTATCCAGGATTTAGGAGGATGTAGACTGGTGAAATAAGCAGGCACATGGCAGTTTAATGCAAGGAATTACAAATTGATAAATTTTGCATTGAAGAATGAGAGGCAATATGACACATGCCAGAAATGTTGGGGTTAAACATGCACTAATCTTTGAAGACAGCAGGATGACAAAGCCTTGGAAAGGGTGTAGAACAAATCAACTAGAATAGTATCAGTTAAGAGGGATTTCAGTTATATAGAGAGTGGAGCAGCTGGGGTAGTTAATCTCAGAAAAGAGAAGATTATAAGGAGATTTGATAAAGGGGTTCAAAAATCACATATGAAAGGAAAACATACACAGCTATTGGGAAAGAATAGGAAACTTAGATAATTGGTCACTCTAACAAAGAAGCATAGGCCGAATGTTCTGTTTCTGCACTGCATCATGTTATGATCCAAAATATTCGGACAGCTGTTGCCAATTCTACTCTGGCCAGATATAGATTTAAATAATACAATTAATTGAAAATTTAAAGAATTCAACATACAAAATATCAAATGAGAAAACAGATTGTAAGTCCATATAAGACAGGATACTATAAAATTTCTATTGAGTTAAACTATTCACCTGTCGTCCTTTTGGTTGTGTAGTTGATGGCAAGTCCTGTAGGATAAAGTCAACCCAAGGAAAAGAGATTTTCATTTCACCTTCAAAGCAAAGCTATGAAAATTCTACCATATATTGCATTTATTATTCGCTTGATTATTACAAAAATTATGATATAATTAGGTGTTATAAGCATCAGTTTGCATAATGCATCAAGCCATTACATAAAATGATTCACTGAATAAGTAGGCCAGGCTGCTTAGCAACAAGCTGTAGAAAGCAGATACCAGCTATGAACAATATTGCCCATTCCCATTAGGCAATCTACATTTTCAACACAAGTAAGCAGCTGAACTGCAGTAACACTGTAGTAATCGTTCAACAAAATATAATGTTCTAGGTGTTTAATTGTGAATGAACACAATTATTGTTTCTATATGGCAGAATTCAACTGGAAGTACTTTGTGCATGTTTTAAATAGGTGAAATAGAATTTGGGTTACATTCACCAAGTTTACTAAATTTTAGCACCTTTGCCAACTGAGTAATTTGATTGAGATATTGAATTGTGTTACTATATTATTTGAATTCACCCTCCAGAAAATCGCTTTTTCATTACATAAAGTATAGTCAGTTTACAAACTCTCTGTTGTAAATTATTTGTTCACATTACTATTAGTTCCTTGCTCCTTGCATATTTCTGTGACACAATGTGTAGCAAATGCCAGATCTTGGACTTCTCCAAATGTCATTCCTGGATTAGACAAAAGGAGGAAACTGTAAGTGGCAAGAGTTAATTTTCTCTTTCAATTTCCTTCCTGTGAATATATGCTCCTGGTTATGGAGGGGAAAATTATCTACTGCTTATATATTCCTGATTACAATCTATGTACAATACCATGTACACTGAGGAGGGCAGGATCAGGTATGATTCCCTTTGTGCAGGAATAAGCCCGATTGTTTATTTTGGTCTACATTCACACAAAAAAATTATCCAGTTGGATGATGGTCTCTTGCCAAACAGGACTTGTGTAAAGTGGGGAGAAAGCTGGCAAAAACAGCAGGGTGGAGCCAGGTTTGTAGGTACACTGACAATAACTTAGTGAATACAGGAGTAATTAAAAGACAGCAACATCCAAACTATACTGGAAGGTGATTGTTATCATACTAGTTCTCTTATGATTATTTAAAAATTGGACAGATAGTGCAAATTCTGAAATTACCTAATCACTATCACAATAAAAAGAGTTTCACTGCTACTTAAAAAAGTATGTTCTTATTTGTTTTCAGAGTTCTGCAAATTAATTGCACAAATTAAGTCAAAAATTTATTTTGTGGCCCCTTTTCTCGGCAAAATAAATTCTGCACATTCTGTAATGAATGAGCACATCTTGTATGATTGCTGAAGTTGAAAACTGGTAAGACAAGAACTTGTGTTGAAAATGTACAAAAATCCTATACTTTTCATCAATAGACAAAAGAATGATCTTTAGCATTGAGTTGCCAGGCCAGGCTCCAGCTTCACATAGTAATGTGCATGTACCACAGCAGCAGTGGGCACACCAATTTGAGAACTCAGATAGCGGAACCTAACCATAATTCTCAGAGCTCTCATGTGAACCATGCTTTAAAGGCTAGATGTAATGTTGTATCAACTTTCAGTTGGGCATGATCATTACACAAATAATTTCTCTCCACTTCTCCTGCCCACCTAATTTTTATCCTTTTTCATAAACAGTTTATAGTAGTTGGTTGTGCCAATGAATCTTGGAAGCAAGATACATTGGAACTGATCCATAGCTGAAAACTAATCTTCATAAATTATCAGGAAACAAATGACATTATCAATGGCTTCTATGCACTCGATATTAAAAACTGGCAGGTCTTTTCTTTAAGAAAATGTCTTTGGTACAGAGGTAATCGTCAGCATTTACACAATTACACTACTGGCAACAGAACTTTGGATTGGTGTTGTAAATGGAAGCCTTACCGAAACAGAATTATAAGTGCTGCTATAGCCGTTAGCAGGGGATTGTCTGGATGTGGAGGGGGAATCTCTCTGCAACGAGATAGAAGGTTCAGTAGCACCTTACATAAATAACTGCAACACATGTCAGAATTTTATACACTGTTTGAAAGAATAGGACAAGGTGTAATTCAATTGTTTCTAAATAGGAATCAGTCTCTCAATTCCACATAAAGGAATAAAGCTCTATGTGTAAGCAGAGTTTTCAAAAATAGATTAGGATTGAACAGCTGTCTGGTTAATTCATGTTTCACAATCCCTGTTATATTAAACCAAAAGCTTTTATTTAAAAGGTTACTTACATGCAGTATAATGTATTAATTTTTTACAGGGCTTGACCAGATAGCTGCTCAGAGGTTTTAACTCCTGACCTGGGAGTCCAGAATTTGGGGTCATAGTGTCAGGATAAAGCATTGGCAATTTAGGATTGAGGAGGAGGAGTAATTAATTGACACAGCATTGGTGAATCTTTGAAATTGTCTGCAACAAAGGCTTATGGTAGCTCAAGCATTGAGTATATTCAAGACAAACTTGTTTATTGAAAGCAAGTATCACAGACAATTTCTGCTTGTAAATCATTGTCACATTTTCCCTTTCCCAAACAAGTTTTTTCAGTACAGCATATAAAAAACTTTACGTCCATTCTTGGCACGCAAGTAGGATTACATTGCCTCCAATAAAGCTGCAATTGTACATTACCAGGGTCCAATTCTAAGCACTAGCTTTGGAAGTCTGTGATCTAGTTCAATATTTGAGTTGAGCCAGTTACACACTATCTATAGTCTATAATGCACCATTTTTGGGAGAGGTCACAGGAAGGGGATAGGTAACAAGGTTTATTTTTAAATAAGTCATAATTTGCTTAGGCATGGGAATAGGAGTTTTCCTGATGCCTCAGTGAGTTTAAAGAATAACTAAACAATGCAGATCAGGAAACCCTAAAGCTTGATTCCAAGACTCTGCCAAGTAAACTGATCTTAGCTAAGGCCAGACTAGCCTCAGCACTCCGAATCAGGCAAGGAATAACTGGCTTGATCTTCTGCTCCTGATTGCAATCAAAATACTCCTGTGGGAAATTATTGCATACAAAGGCTGAGGACAAATTTCTTTTTAGCTGGAACTCTCTTCATGTTGGATTGTCAAACAAACAACTACAGATTGTTTTTTAGAGAGGGTGCTTAAGATTCACAATTCAAGCTTTAAGGGCTCTTACATTTGGGGTGTCTGCAGCTTATGTTGTGGGGAAATAGATGTTTGTGTGCTGATTCCCTATACTGATATTACTATAGCTTCTTTAAACTACAGCAGAATAAGTTAGACCTACAAAAAGGGAGTCCACTAGAGCTCTGAATTAAGTAGATGCCTACATAATTGCCAGCACCAGAATAACCAGAAGTGCATAAATGTTTAACCCTTCCAGCTTCTTCAGTTTTCACTTATCTTTCAAGAATGTTATAAAATAGCAGCAGCAGGGTAGTAAGTATCTGGGCTCTGTGCCCGTTTGTGCCTGCTCTTGTTCACCTGGCTGGCAGCATTCCTGTCTTTCTTTTTGTTTTGTTTCTTCATTTCTCTATGGGATCAAAGTCCACCTTTCCTTCTTTTCTGTGGCTGTGGTAGAAGGCGGCAGTTGCGAGGGCCTGCTGTGGTGGTGGCAGCATGATGGATCTGGATGTCTGTTCCTGGCACCTGCCAGGAAGTTATCATCGTCAGTGACTCTGGTCCATTGCTCCTGGTGTCTTCAGCAATGGCTATAGTGGTGACGGCATGGTGGTTCCGGTTTGTTCCTCATGGCTATGGCAGTAATGGGGCAGCTTTGGTTGATGACTGAAGTGGCAATGGCTTCAGCATTGCTGACATGATAGGTCCAGTCTATCCCTCCTTGCTATGGCAGTGATGTAGTGGCTTCGGTGGTGGCAGTGCGGTGGGTCCAGTCCAGAAATCCTTGCTTTGGCTGCCTCAGGGGCAGCTTTGGTGGAGGTACCCTGTAGCCACTCTAGAAACCCAGGAGCCGGGGAGGGAACAAAAGTTGAACTTTGGCCTAACTTTGTCTCAATTATTTCTTTTTATGATTTCTGAAATTAAAATGGCACCGAATTGTGGCAACTTATACAAATCTCACTGTATTTTCATAAATACAAGTGACAATAAATTGCTATTCTATTCTGTACAGTCTGATAAAAGACTGTATTTTGTACACTTTTTTTGCTTTGTTATTTCAAACTTAAAACATGTTATCAAAACAACTTGTTGTTTGCTGTGCTAATTTGAGATAATGACAAGTTCTGGGATTTGGGCAAATTCTGAAATCTGTAAAGTAGTAATGAGCGGGTTAATATCAAAAGAGTCAAACATCAAGGTAGAGCGGAACTTAAGGATTGAATAGCTATTCAATTGTCATATTCATCAAACGGGAAGATAAATGAAACCAAAAGAAAGTGATGGGATTGAACATTTCTGTTCTTTTAATCATTCCAAGTACCAAAATGTTCATGTTTTGGCACAGGATTCACTTTCCACCACTAGAGGTAGCTAGTGAACTATGAAAACATTCAAGGAGACTTCAGGATTTTGCGATCATGCAATAGCGTTGTTATTTTAATGGAATTTAGACTCAAGAAGATTCTAGCATTTTGAAATTGAAGCAAGCTAAAACTGAAGTTTCCCTAGTCTTTGCAGTGTTAATTCTATTTATTGGTAGGTTGTGTACCTTTTGTGTCAGAAGGTGTTGCTTCAAGTGTCACTTCAACACTTGAGCACAATCTAGGCAGTGTACAATACTGTTGGAAGTGTTGCCTTCAAGATGAGACAGTAAATCAGTGTCAACACCCTCACTGAGGCATGTAATATCTTAGGACACTATTTCAAAGAAGTGGTCCCTGGCTAATATTTATCCCTCAATTCATATCACAAAAAACAATTCAGATCATTATAAGTTGCTGCTGTGAGGGCTTGCTACATGCAAACTACCTGATGTGTTTCCTATATCATAATACTGACTAGACTTTGAAAGTACTCTATAAGCTGTGAAACACTTTACCACACATCAAGATTGTGCAAGGTGCTATATACTGGATTCCTTTTCTTTCTGAAACAAAAACCGATCAGGTTGCAGCAATTTAACAAGGTAGCTTCTCAAAGCCAATTAGTGTTGAGCAACAAGTGTTGGCCTTGCTAGGTATGCTCACATCACAGAGAATAAAAGTCCATAAAAAATGTCAGGGATAACTCAATTATACACTGTAGGTCATCATTTAGTTTACAGTTCACACTTTATATATAGTCAGCGGCAATTTGCATTTCTTGAATGACTTTTAACTAAATTTCAGCCAGTCCATTGATTCTGTCTATTTACAATTAGGGTCTCTGGTCAATACAATTGAATGAATAAAATTCACTTTTTATTAGGCATTTTTAGGAGTTTTACTACTATTTTGAAAACCCATTTAGCAAGTTTACTCATTTTTATAACAACTTCAAAACAGTTTTTTTAAAAAGATATTGTAACAAAACTAGTGACCTACCTAGATGATATAGAAAGAGCTAGAAATGTCATGAACCTTCTTATTAAAAGCAATGTGTTTGTATAATCTGCAACTTCGAAGGACAGTGAAGTGTAGAATTTAACCTCAAATTTGAAGAGTTTCATTGAAGAATCATGCCTGCACTGACTTGGCTTTCACTTGTTAATAAAGAGCAATGAACTTGTTATTTGTTGCAAATTTTGTTTAAAATGTGTACATTTTAACAATTCCTTATTATTTGTGATTAATAATTGCTAGTGGGCTTTCCCTTGATAACTAGTAATGTAACCTTAACAAACAGCATTGCGCCTGACATTGACAAATTACTTGAATCAAATGAAATCAATTCAATAATATAACTCCTGTGTCAGTCACAATCGAGATTGTCCTGGCAGAATATTAGTATGTTTCTTATAGTTTAGTCTTTACAACCAGTGGAAAGTAAATGTTCACTTCTTTGAGGCAGAAGAAAGTGGCTAAGTTTTCTATCTCTCCTTTTTTTTAAAAAAATACATTTTGGTGAAATTATGGTGCTCATTATGGTATTGGTACTGCAGAACATAATTCTTTTCCACTTATCGAATGTCAGTACAAAACACCATAGATGTACAATAAATCATGAAGAGTTTAGCTAAATCTATTATCGACATCTACATGCTTTAACCTAAAGTGGGAAGAAAATCATAATAGCACCCACATGAATTATATTTTCCTTGCATTTTTTTGGTCGACTGAGATGGAATTGTCAATTGAGTACTGATACTTGTGTCACTGATCTGTACCCATGAAAAAGTCACTTGATTTGCATCAACTTAGTTCACCAAATGCATACATATTGCAATAGTATAAAACCAAACAGTACTCTGTATGCTGGAGATCTGAAATAAAAGCAGAAAGTACTGAAGAAACTCAGCAGGTTTGGCAGCATCTCTGAAAAGAGGAACATAATTAATATTTCAAATTCATAATGACTCTTCTTTACTAAGAAGTGTCATACTGGACTCAAAGCATTTAGTATATTTGCTACAGATGCTGCCAGACCTGAGTTTGTCCAGCATGTATGATGCAAATTGATCCAAATACAGGTCTATACATGTGGAACAGTATTGCATTGTTCCATGGTGCGTTAGAGACAGATGTAATACAATAGGGTTTATGTAATTTTATTAGTTAGGTAACTAACCAAGATTAGCCTACCCTATTGGAATGGTATCTAGAGAGTAAAATCTTTGAGTTGGTAAAGCAGTCAAGCTCTTTCCCAACCCCCAACCTTGCAAAGACAATGAAATATTACCAATAGATTTCAGTTTCCAGAGGAGACAGTGTAGACTTCCAAAACCTGTTCCACAACAAGCAAAACTAAAAGATATAACATGACTTTCTTTAACTGCGATCAAGGTTGCAGAGATTTGTCAGTTAGTAATTATATCTCATACAAAATAGAAAAACTAATTAATTTGGATCAAGAGAATTTATGGAATTCCATTCAAGTAAACACTTAGTAATTGAAACAATCCAAATTCACCCATATTTCCATTCAGCTAAACAAAGACGTTTGCCTCCATGTTATATTAGTAAAGGGATCCACTCATTTATTCCGTTATCTTTGTTATAAAATTGGTGTGCATATTGAACTGTACAGGCAGAATCAACCTACACAGAAAGCTTTAACAATCACCAGTCAGCACGCAGTTAGTCATCAAAGTAGGGGGATTATTAAAAATACCTAATTTTAAAATTTGTTACCTCACAGGAAGCAGATTGGGTGCGATAACTTGGTACAATCTTGAAGGTGATACTTCCTCTCATTTCCCTCTGAAAGTGAGAAAAAGTCAATATCCATTAAAATCCAAGAGTCTGACATTTGGGTGTTGTATGTAAGATGAAACCATTAAGTTTTAACATCCGTTTAGTAGTGCCACACATTTCCACAACAAACTTTGAATTGACTTTTCAGTAAGTATATTTATTTGTGCAAAGGTTTCATACAAAATGCAGCTTTTGATTATGTTTGAAACGCAAAACACTTAAAGTTTTCGCTCTGTGGCATTTATGTCTGTCTTCATATTTTTTTCACAAGCAAAAAAGGGGCTTAGTTGTCGTTTGCAGTTAAGTTACTTCCAGCCAAACAGCTTTTTGACTAATGAATGAGAAATAGCAGAAAATCATCATTTAGTTGAAATAGAGAAATGAAGCTAGGCAAGAAAATTATCTTGGTACAAGATCATTCAATGGTTATGACACAGAATTGTCAAAGCCTATCGGATCTGAACCAGCTCTCTAGAAGAGTGATTTAGCTGGTTACATTCCCAACAGGACCTTACCTCATAACGCAACATAATTTTTATTTTTGAGTGTTTATCCAATTCCTTATTGAAAGTCACTTCCAACATACTCAATGAGTTCCAGTTGTAAGCAACTTGCCATGTAAAAAAAAACTCATGCTGCTTTTCATTCTTTTGTCATCACTTTAAATCTTTTTCCTCTGGTTCTCCGCCAAAGGAAACAACTTATTACTATCTACTCTGTCCAGGCCCCTCAGGTTTTCAAACACCTCCATCCAATTTCCTCTGAACAATCCTTTCTTTATGGAGAGCAATTCCAGCTTCTCCACCTTATCTTTGTAACTGAAGTCCCTTATCCCTGGAACAATTCCTGTCAATCTTTAAATGTGTTCAGCTTAAAGTATGGTACCCGGTACTCCACTTCAGGTTGAAACACTGCTTTAAAAGGATTCATTATAACTTTCTTGCTTTTGCATTGACCTGAGAGGGTTATCGGCCTGAGGTTGTGGTCCATATCAGTAGCAATGATGTCAGTAGGAAGAGGGACAAGGTCCTACAGGCAGAATTTAGGGAACTAAGAAGGAAATTTGCAAAGAAATATCTCAAAGTAGCCATGATATGGAGGTGTGTGTGTTGGACTGGGTGGACAAAGTTAAAAATCACACAACACCAAGTTATCGTCCAACAGGTTTATTTAGAAGTACAATCTTTCGGATCATTGCTTCTTCCTCAGGTAGCTAGTGGAGCAGGGTCATAGGACACATATTTATAATGAAATATCGAAGTGTCATTCAACTGATGCGGTGTATTGAATAAACCTAGATTGCTGTTAAGTCTTTAATCACTTAGAATGGGTGGCAGGTTTCTATTCATTAATATGTAAATCCCAGAACTTCTTTCAAGTCACATTTCCAAGATAACTTAAGGTTTTAATTAAAAAAAAGTCACATCTCAGCTCTGACAATGCATTAAAGGTGTGAGATTAGAGTCTGTCTGTATTCCAACCCTGAGTCAGACCGGCTCTATTTGCAAAGTAGGAATTTATAAAATGTCATATGGACTGTCTGCCTACAGATTGTGTGCTTTTTGAACAAACTGAAGGGAGGGAGAGAGGGCAAATGAATGGATAATGAGGTGCAAAAGAGGAGGAGATGGGAGCATTGGAAAGGAGAAATTGGGGAGATGGGGATGCAAACAATGTGGGAATGGAGCCTAATAGGAAGAGGAATTTGACGGTGAAAAATAGGTGGAGATAGGATGCAACAGAGGGAGAGATGATATGACCCAAAGGAAAGATAGATAGGGGCACGATGGAGAGGGGAATAAGGATGTAAAGGATAGGGGAATGACAGAGAAGAAGTGGGAGATCGGGAACAAAGAAGGGGTAATGAAGGACAAAGGAGGGAAAGATGGGACAGCAACACACTCAACACCTTTTCACTTTCACCACTCCAACAATTCACACAGGCTATATTTGCATTATGGAGTTACATAAAGGCTGTGGCATTAAAAAATCTGGGCAAGAGTTCCTCACCCAACATTTCTGTGCAAGTTCAATAGTGAAGTGGGGAGAGAAACATTCCTGTGTGGGAATAAATACAATATGCAAGTATTTGATGCTAGAACTATGAGCAACTCAGGAGGGTTTTGCTGTCTCTGCGGTCACATGAAAGCTGTGAAAGACTTAAAACTGAAGCATGAATGGATGTGGTACATAGTGAAAGTTAGTACCAGCTAGTTTCAAGGATGATTAAATTTTGTAGGGTACCTTTATCTCATTCACAGAGTTTGTGTAGCAGTAACACTTTGTTAACATTCATGTTGTGAAATGGAAAGGTAAACGGATTAAGTTTTGCAGAAAACCACCTTCAATCCAGCAATATGCATTAATTGGTTTATAACTTGGATGCTCATTGATCTGTTATTGGAAGGAATATAAGTAATTGGGCAGTAATACCGTAACCAGTTCATGACGGGTCAAACTACTACTGCTCCTTCTCTGGACGACATTAACGTGACACTGGATATCAGGAAAAGGTATGCTGTTTCGCACAGGAGATGTGGGGCTGACTTTGGGTGTAGTATGGATGATTTAAGCTGCAATACACGTGACGGTAAACAGATAGAATATTTATTAGTTTAGTACAGATCATAAATTGTAACAACTGTATCTAAAAGTGAATGTATCTTAAATTTCCTTCAATAATGTGTTCAATATACATCAATAAGACCTGTGGCCTAATAACACCTGTTAGTTTACAAAGCTCATGTCAAATTTGTACCAATGGATACTTATAATTGGCTAATAAACAGAAAGAGCAAAGATGACTTGTCATTCTAAGGTGATTTGCATGTAGGCCTCAGAGGCAATGTACCCCACCCTTCATCCCTAAAATAAAGACAGATTAAAAGTCCTGAACATTAAATTACTTTAATATTGGTCTTAAAAAAGCAAAGGTAATCTATATACTCACAAGCATCTTTTGAAGCTGCTCCACTGTCTGGTTAGCTACACTGATGCCATTTATTTCTCTGATTTCATCACCAACATGGAGTGTTCCTAAATATTTTAAAAGAGTCAGATAAAAACTTCAGTGTTTATTTTAGGTACAGGAAAATCCTGGTCCCTTTTTTGTAAACAAAACCCTTATTTCCAGAAATGCACCCAAAAGACTCATGAATGCTATATGGTGTCTGTTCCAATGGTTTTCTTTAGCGACTTGTTCCAAAATCTTATTTTCTCATGTGAGAAAGTTTTCCTTGACTTCTCGTTTTAGTTGATACTTAATTATTTGTTACTTTTCCAATTGGCAACATAGGGCAGATGCTGATGGAAAAATTATTGACTGAATGTTTTGTTCCAAAAGTATGAATACAACTTCAATTTCTTAGAGTGGTAACAGTTAAATTTGTGGATTCATATAGAGTTTCTACTTACCTTGTCTATGTATCATTCCGCCATGCATGATTCTTGCAACGATACAATGGTTCAATTCATTCATTTTTAAAGTGATGCCCTAGATGAAGGAACATGAGAAAATTAGCACAATAAAAGAAAGATTCTGTGCATTAGAAACATAATAGCTGTATACAAAATATTTTCAAAGCGAACCATTTGTCACATAAAACATGAAGACTGGAGGAAGGAATTTAAGGAGTATTCCATTGGATAGAAAGATGTGGCTAGAAACAGAAACGGAGAGAAATGTTGGAGAAAAAGGTAGTTGATGGGAGTGAAGAGCAATTATGGAACAAAGAAACAAGAGGAAGAAGGTAATGTGCCATGTATGGTCAATATTTGTGTGGTTCGGTAATTACCTACAAGGAGACATCGGGGTTGATTTGCTAAAAATAGAATAAAAGTCTTACTGTGCTCCTTAGAAATACTGCTGTTAACTGCAGAAGCATTTGTGCCACTCATACAACATGCCATAAAAACAACTGAGGAAGTAAATGGTAATGATGGCCTTTATTATAAGAGGACTGGAGTTTAAAAGTGTAAGAGTTAGACTAAATCGTGACTTCTCTGCTTGTAGTAAAAAAAATTTCTCCAGGCGAATGTTGTACACCATAAAAGCTGAGAATAGCAGGAATCTTCCTGAAAGGCTGTAGGAACTAAAATGGATTAACTGGTTATAGGAGACAAAAGGGAGGGAGAGGATAAACGAGTAAGAGTTGAACCAAACAATACAGCCAGGCTGGTGCAAGGTAAGAGGCTTTGCTTGGGTGAATGAAGTACATACCCAAGGCTTAAAACTCCTGTTTACTGTATGATTGCATACTGACAAGGCTGGAATTTTACTAATGGAATGAGGCAAAAAATGAATATGTGATGAATTTTTTATATTCAGTAGAGTTCATTCTTGCTCATTTAGAGCAAACTCTCCCTTTGCTTGACTTAATGATCATAAATCTGTACTCAAACTCCTGTGGTCTGTCATTAGAACTTACCGCAACATAACAAACACAAACAGGATACTTGTCTTGAACCAACAGCATGGCACGGCAATTTTTAAAAATTCATTTGTAGGATGTGGACATTGGTCACTGGCCAACATTTATTGCCTAACCCTAGTTGCCCTTGAGAAGATGGTGGTTAGCAGCCTCCTTGAACCGCTGCAGTCCACCTGCTAGGGGATGACCTTCAATGCCAACAGGGTGAGAATTCCAGGATTTTGACCCAGCAACAATGAGGGAACGGCAATATATTTCCAAGTCTGGATGGTGAGCAGCTTGGAGGGGACTTCGTGTGGTTGCATTCCTATGTCTTCCCATCCTTCTGGATAGAAGTGGTCGTGGGTTTGAAAGGTGCTGTCTAAGGATCTTTGGTGAATTTCTACAGTTCATCTTGTAGATAGTACACATTGCTGCTACTGAGCATCGGTGGTGGAGGGAGTAGACGCTTGTGGATGCAGTGCCAACCAAGTGAACTGCTTTGTCCTGGATGGTGTCCAGCTGCATCCATCCAGGCACAGTGAGTATAGTGAATATATGGGTTTGTATAGCTTGTTTACCACCCATAGGTAGTGCAGTAAGCTGATCAGAAGACAGTCCAGTTGAGTATCAAATGGATTTAAGAGATAGGGTGAGGGAAGCAGGTGCATTTGGGACACCTGACATCAACTTGGGAACATGCCAAACTGGAAGAGAGATGGATAAACCCTGGCATGAAAATCTTAAATTTGCGAAATACAGTGGTAGAAGATGTCCATATAGATTTCATCAAGGAACTTGACAAGGCTCCACATAGTAGACTGGTTAGCAAGGATATATCACAAGGAATCCAAGGGGAGCTGCCTAATTGGATACAAAACTGGCGTGAAAGTAGGAGACAGAGGGTGCTGCGAAAGAGTTGTTTTTTCAGACTAGGGACCTGTGAACAGCGGTAACCTGCAAGGATTGGCGCTGGGTCCATGCTTTTTGTAATTTATATAAATGATTTGAATGTGAATTGAATGAAGTGCCAGAGGAATTGATGGATGCAGGTACAGTTATGATGTTTAAAACACATTTGGTTAAGTAAATGAATAGGAATGGTTTGGAGAGATATTGGCCAAACTGCAGGCAGGTGAGACTAGTTTAGTTTGGGAACATGGTCAACGTGGACTAGTTGTACTAAAAGGTCTGTTTCCATGTGAGACTCTAGGACACCAAAACTGGTAGTGTAGTGGGCAAGAATGAGGTTCTCTCAGATTACAACAGGACCTTGATCAGATGGGCTAATGTAGCGAGAAATGACAGATGGAGTTTGATTTAGATAAATGTGAGGTGCTACATTTTGGTAAGATAAACCAGGGACCTAGGGGTGCAGGTGCATAGTTCCTTGAAAGTGGAGTTGCAGGTAGACAGGGTAGTGAAGGTGGCATTTGGCACGCTTGTCTTCATAGGGCAGTGCACTGGGTGTAAGAGTTGGGACATCATGTTGTGGTTGTACAGAACATTGGTGAGGCCACTTTTAGAATACTACGTTCAATTCTGGTCTCCCTGCTATAGAGAAGATCTTATGAAACTTGAAAAGGTTCAGAAAGGATTTACAAGGATATTGGTAGGATTGGACAGCTTGAGCTATAGGGAGAGGCTAAATAGGCTGAGGCAATTCTCCCTGGAGTGTCTGAGGCTGAGGTGTGACCTTGGCCGATAATGTGTTGCTGGAAAAGCGCAGCAGGTCAGGCAGCATCCAAGGAGCAGGAGAATCGACGTTTCAGGCATAAGCCCTTCTTCAGGAATGAGGAGGGTGTGCCAAGCAGGCTAAGATAAAAGGTAGGGAGGAGGGACTTGGGGGAGGGGTGTTGGGAATGCGATAGGTGGGAGGTGGTTAAGGTGAGGATGATAGACCGGAGAGGGGGTGGGGGCGGAGAGGTCGGGAAGAAGATTGCAGGTCAAGAAGGCGGTGCTGAGTCTGAGGGCTGGGACTGAGAAAAGGTGGGTGGAAGGGAAATGAGGAAGCTGGAGAAATCCGCATTCATCCCCTGTGGCTGGAGGGTTCCGAGGCGGAAGATGAGTCGCTCTTCCTCCAGGTGTCGTGTTGCCATGGTCTGGCGATGGAGGAGGCCAAGGACCTGCATGTCCTTGGCGGAGTGGGAGGGGCAGTTAAAGTGTTCAGCCACGGGGCGGTTGGGTTGATTGGTCCGGGTGTCCCAGAGGTATTCTCTGAAACGTTCCACAAGTAGGTGACCTGTCTCCCCAATAATTAGGAGGCCACATTGGGTGCAGCGGATGCAGTAAATGATGTGTGTGGAGGTGCAGGTGAATTTCTGATGGATATTGAAGGATCCCTTGGGGCCTTGGAGGGAAGTAAGGGGGGGAGGTGTGGGCGCAAGATTTGCATTTTTTGCGGTTGGAGGGGAAGGTGCCGGGAGTGGAGGTTGGGTTGGTGGGGGGTGTGGATCTGACAAGGGAGTCGCGGAGGGAGTGGTCTTTCTGGAACGCTGATAGGGGTGGGGAGGGAAATATATCCTTGGTGGTGGGGTCCGTTTGGAGGTGGCGGAAATGACGAAGGATGATCCGATGTATCTGGAGGTTGGTGGGGTGGTAGGTGAGGACTAGTGGGGTTCTGTCCTGGTGCCAATTGGAGGGGCGGGGTTCAAGGGCAGAGGAGGAGGAAGTGGAGGAGATGCTGTGGAGGGCATCGTCAACCACGTCTGAGGGGAAATTGCGGTCTTTGAAGAAGAAGGCCATCTGGGTTGTTCGGTATTGGAATTGGTCCTTCTGGGAGCAGATGCGGCGAAGGCGAAGGCGAAGGAATTGGGAATATGGGCTGGCGTTTTTACAGGGGGCAGGGTGGGAAGAGGTGTAATCTAGGTAGCTGTGGGAGTCAGTCGGTTTATAGTATACGTCCGTGTTGAGTCGGTCATCTGAGACAGAGATGGAGAGGTCGAGGAAGGGGAGGGAGGAATCTGAGACAGTCCAGGTAAATTTGAGGTCGGGGTGGAAGGTGGATGAACTGTTCAACCTCCTCGTGGGAGCACGAGGTAGCGCCGAAACAGTCATCAATGTAGCGGAGGAAAAGGTGGGGGTGGTGCCACTGTAGCTGCAGAAGATGGACTGTTCCACATATCCAACGAAGAGGTAGACATAGCTAGGGCCCATGCGGGTGCCCATGGCTACTCCTTTGGTTTGGAGGTGTGACCTTGTAGAGGTTTATGAAATCATGAGGGGCACAGATAGGGTGAATAGCAAAAGTCTTTTTCAGAGGGTGGAGGAGTCCAAAGGCTTAAGGTGAAAGGGCAAGATTTAAAAGGCACCTGAAGGGCAATAGTTTCACGCAGAAGTGGTGCATGAGCTGATTGAGCTGCCAGGGGAAGTGATGGAGGTGGGTACAATTACAACATTTAAAAGGCATCTGGATAGATACATGAATAAGAAAGTTTTAGAGGGATTTGGGTCAAATGCTGACAAATGGGACTAGATCAGTTTAGGATAGCTGATCGGCATGGACAAATTGGATCAAAGGGTTTGTTTCCGTCCAGATTGACTTCTTTGGCATGCAATCTTCCACGTACTGGCTAATGAAGTCCGTGATGGTGGTGGCATACTAGTCCAGATTGTCCACTGAGTTCTTGAATATGGTGCAGTCCACCTATTCTAAGCAGTGCCAGAGAAGCTCTTCCGCTACCTCACACTAGCAATGTTATACTTTCTGTAGAGGATTTTCCGCTTTTAGCTTCTGCTTGTAAGCTGGGAAGAGGAATGCAACGTTATGATCTGATTTCCCAAAGTATGGATGGGAAATGGAACGCAAGGCATCTTTGATGCATTTGTTGCAGTGGTCCTTCTGTGTGGCAGGAGACATGTTGGTGGTATTTTGGCAGCACCCTCGTGAGGTCGGCCTAGTTGAAGGTGCCTGCCATGATGAATAAGGCCTTCGGGAATTTAGTCTCCAGAGCATTTGTAGCAGTGTAAATTTCATCCAGGGAATTCTTCAAATTTGCATGGGGTGATATGTAGACTGCTAGGAGAAAGTGAGGCCTGCAGATGCTGGAGATTTGAGTTGAGAGTGTGGTGCGGGAAAAGCACAGCAGGTCAGGCAGCATCTGAGGAGCAGGAGAATCGACGTTTCAGTCATAAGCCCTTCATATGTAGACTGCTGTCAGGATGGCAGATAGTAGGGATGGCATTTCACTGTAAGGTACTGTAGGTCTGGGAAGTAGTGCCAGGGTCGCCGCATCTGAGCACCAGATAGTGTTGATTAAGAAGCGTACGCCTATGACTTTTGTCTTACCTGGAGATGTCATATAGTCCATGCAATATATGGAGACCCCCCTCAGCTTGCAAAGTAATGCCCTCTTCATGGAGTATGGAGTGTGTCAGTCTCAAACTGGATATTTGCAAACTTCAGCTAATGTTTCGATTTTGGGAACAAATGGAGTTTCTCTCAACTCAGAAAATTTGCTTTTAAATTAAGATCAAAAAGTAAATTCACTCTCTCCAAACATTTAATTTCTTTCTCATGCCAGTTTTTAGAGAGGCAGTGTAGAATCATAGAGATGTATAGTATGGATGCAGACCCTTCAGTCCAACTTGTCCATGCCAATCAGATACTCAAAATTAATCTAGTTCCCATTTGGCCCATATCCCTCTAAATTCTTCCTTTTCATATACCATTCCGGATGCCTTTTAAATGTTGTAATTGTACTAGCCTCCACCACTTCTTCTGGCAGCTCATTCCATACACGCGCCATATTCTTTGTGTAAACATTGCCCCTTAGGTCCCTTTTAAATTCCCCCCCCCCCCACCTTAAACCTCTCATTTTGCATTCCCCAACCTTGGGGAAAAGATTTCAGCTATTCACCCGATCACTGCCCCTCATGATTTTATAAAACCTCTATAAGGTCATCCCTCAGTCTTTGATGCTCGAGTGAAAGCACTCTCAAATACTTTCAACAGAGCCCAGATGTACCAACCTTGATTTTCGAGATAGTAGCCAGCTTCTATCTCTTCAGAGAGTTGTTGTGGCTGTACTGTTTGATTTTAGCTAAACATGGGGAGAAGTCGGTTTCATGTTCTAACTTTCCATTTATTTTAGTATGTTTTGTCTGTAAATTGTTTTCCAAGTCCACTATTGGGGCTAATAGCAGTTTTCTCCTCATGCGACACACTTTATTGTATAATATAGTGCTTTCCTGTTGGCTATCATTTTTCTTTGCAGTTTATTTGCTAACTCCCAAAGTTGTCTGTTTTTGCTATCCAGCTGAAAAACACAGATGCATTAAAACCATCTTATTCCTGAAAGCTTCAAACTCAATTGTTCCTTTTAGAAATCTTTCGCAAGTCTATCTAGAATATGCTTGCATTTTCCATTACACTCTACAATTTCAAGCTACTGATAGTCCTATCTTTTCTGTTAACTGTCATTCTCAGGAAGTTCAGGGCCATTGTTTTACTTAGGAATTACTCAATGTGATTAGTTACAATCTACTGCTTCTCAAAGTTAAAGCTATTATGCCTCAATTTCTGCGATATCCCACTTCTGACACCAATATTCAACTTTGGAGCTCATCATCTACATCAATGGAACTGAGGTGTAGAGAGTCAAGAACGTCAACTACCTAGGAATGACGATAACCAAAAATCTGTCCTGGACCTCCCACGTAGATGCAACAGTCAAGAATGCACAATGCCTTTTCCTCAGGTGGCTTAAGAAATTTGGCATTTCCGCAAGGACTCTCACCAACTTTTACTGATGTACCATAGAAAGTATTCTATTTGGATACATAATGGCCTGGTAAGGCAACTGCTCTGTCCAGGAGGGTAAAAAACTACTGAAGGTTGTTTGCACAACCCAGACCATCATGGAAGCCAACCTCCCATCCATGAATTCCATTTACACTTCTCATTGCCACAGAAAGGCTGCCAACATCATCAGAGACCTCTCCCACCCTGGTAATGCCCTCCTACAACCTCTTCCATCAGGCATAAGATACAGGAGCTTGAACACAGACACACACACCAAGTTCAAGAACAGGTGCCTCCCTGCTGTTATTTGACTGATGAATGGACTCTCTAACTTCAAACAATAATGATCTTGCTGATGTTGATCTTGTTTTATGCACTTCCTGCGCAGTTGTAACCTGTATGTCTTGCTCTGTCTAAGCACCCTATGATCTGTATGTCCTTGTTTGCTATGATCTGCCTGTACTGCTTGCAAATCAAAGCTTTTCGCTGTACTTAGGTACATGTGACTACAATAAATTAAATTAAATCAATTTGAATTTAAAAGTTGGAAATTGTTTAAGAAAAAAGTAAACAAATATACAAACATAATCTTGTCCATTGTTTGTACTGTTTTTGAAAAGCAGTTGGTCTTACAAAAATCAAATCAGATCTCAAATTTACATTAAAGGCTTTACCTTTTAGAGATGGGAACTTGACCAGTCAGGCCATGTGGTATCTTTTGAAACAGTGTTACACAATGGGCAAACCCGAAATTAACTGCAAACGCTTGCACCCCTGATATTAAGGTACTGTTTTAAACAGCCAAGCCTGGACAAAGTTGTTTTGGAATTGGGGTTTGATAAACAACTTGACAAAAGGTGCTATTTTAAACAGTCAACAGGAAATTTACATGAAGTGATCTAATAATTAGACCATCTTTCGACCACATTGGGATTCGCTGAAGATCAAGTAGGGCTTAGCTAAAATAATTAAAGCAAAATGCTTCAGATACTAGAAATCTGAAAATGCTGGGGAAACTCAGCAGGTCTGTCAGCATCTGTGAAGAGAGAAACAAAGTTAACATTGAGTTCAATATTACTCTTCAGAGCAGTTGCCAAACCTGCTGAGTTTCTCCAGCATTTTCTGTATCTGGGGGTTTATGACATACCCGTCAACTCCTAGAAGTAGCCACTCAGGTAAAGTTGAGTTAGAGAAGGAGGTTCAATATTTGGACTATGTGATATCACAGGATAAATGGGGTTCTTTCCCACAGCCAGATGGAGGGTACGGAGAGAATGCAAGACCAATGGATGAGGTATAAGACAGACTGTGGTCCTGTTTAACTGTCGTAGAATCTTTGTAGAATTGCTGCACTCATAGTAGAATTGACAAAAATGGGGAGCTGAAGGGGTTCAGACACTTGCAGTTAGTTAAGGGTTAAATTTTCAGTCAGATTGTCATTAATAGCAAGAGCAAACGGGAAACTGAGACTCTGCTGGCAGACTTGCTAATGTTTGAAGAAATACAACTCCCTTTGTTCTCCAGTCTTGCAAGGAAAGAAAACATGAACAAGGCTGAACACACATGAAATTTCTATGAAAGAAATAAGGTTTAAAGAAGCAACTTAACATTAAAGAAAACTTAGTGGCTAATTCTGGAAACTGAAGATAGGCAAATATAAAAACAAAATTAACATAGGAGAAATCTTCGTATCTAGAATCAAATAGGAATGATTTACTTTTGTTTTAAGAATATTTTATTGGGAAGTAAAAGTCTCTAATTGTCATGAATAAATAGTAATAATGAGATGCCTAAGTTAAAGAAAGATAGAATCTACTTTGGCGCAGTTGGTGTAATCTGATTAACATACCAATATAAGATAAAGTTTTGATTGGAATAATGAAAACTTGGGAGCTATAGTTAGAATATCCACAAGTTGGAAGTGGATTAAAAGAAATAGAATGGTAGGATCTTTTAAGTTCATCAGACATGGTAGTTAAGACATTCTTGTTTAAATGCCTGTAGGTAAGAGTTAACAATAATTTCTGCTAGCGAATGTTATGGAGTGAGACAATCTGTGGGTAAGCAATATCATCACAGATAGAGTGTGACCATACACAGCTTCAGGGGCAGTAAAAAGAAATGGAAATTTGAAAACAAACTGAAATGTTATATTCTGGGTCCTGATTGTATGTTATATTATATGCACTCAGTGTGCTACAGCATTCAACAGGCTCACATTCACATACACAGTGGGCATGCCTTTGAAGTAGTACACAATTATAATGGTAGTATGGAATTGATGGTATTATGTTCCATCACAAGGAGGACATATACAACAATATGAAGCGACAGATAAGGAATTAGTAGAAGCTGCTTTATCATCACTAGAGGCAGCAGATTAAAGTAAAGATCTCATCTAACTGGGTAACCATTGGGCAAATGAGGCAGCATCAGGTGGCAGCTGCAGCAATTGGGTTCAAGAAAGTAGACACTGCAGTTTTACACAGGAATATGGAAGAGGAAAAAGAGGTTGCCAGGAAAGTGAGGGTTGACTAGTGAGAGGGAAAGTGAAACAATTTGTGTGGGAGCTGTACATTGAGACACAGGAGGTTAGAGACCAGTGGCTCTTGCTTGATATACAGGAAATGGCAAGAGCAGAACAGGCTGTGGAAGAAAACATAATGGGCAGGGTCACACCAGAAGACCAAGATGGATGAGGCCAGACCAGGTAAACATGTCCAGTGATAAGTGTGTCTACACGGATGTTAGAGGAAAGGGCACTGGAAACAGAATCAGCTGATGTATTTTACTAATTAATTATAACTTTTGCATTTCAAAACTAATCTCAAGGTTCTGGTGACGACCTTGTCGATTATTTCTTTACAGTTTTATGGACCAGGCCAGACCCCTTCAAAACATTCAAGAAAGTAGCCCAGACTCTAACTTGGCTAGTTGTTTAAGTTAGATATCCCAGAAGTGATGAGGCTGGTCAAACCACTTAAACGAAACAGAATTTATTTACAAGAATACCGAATGAAACACAAACAACAGAGCACAGAATACTGAATAATTTAACCTATCCGAAAACCCAGCAGACTACCCAACTTAATAATGCTGTTCCCAATACTTGCGACAATCCCCACAAACACCCCTTGGCACAAAAGGTAAAATCAAAATTCGGGTCTTATAGGAGAGAAGTCAGAGAGATAGTACCAGCCTGGATCTGTTTCTTCTAAATACTACTGCTAAAAACCAAACCAAACCAGAGAAACCAAAAGAGAAAATGCTGGAAAATCTCAGCAGGTCTGGCAGCATCTGTAAGGAGAGAAAACAGCTGACATTTCGAGTCTAACTGATCCTTTGTCAAAGCTGGCCCTGGGCCAAACTAGAGAAAACCAGAGAAAAGCTGAGCTGGGAGAAATGGCCACTCCTCTTTCATTGTATAAGTGTTTTTTTTTAACAACCTTGAAAGCCTGTTGCCTGAGGCAGTATCTGTTAGCTATAATCAAACTGGCCCTAAAACCCTTCAACTTAGACTTTTGAATCTGTCTTTTACGACCTCTCTAAAAATAAATCAAAGGACAACATTGCCTTGTTAACGGAGAAGCTTAATGGGTTAGTTAAAGATCAAAGTACACATTTTACCTGTGTGGCTAGTGGCCGAGGGAAAGAACAGGCTGACGTGTGACCTGATAAAATTTATGGCAATGCTACTTGTTATGGCAGTGAATTTTATTGACCTAGCTAATATAGGCCAAAAGTTTCAAAGCCAAAGTTTGTAGCACAAGAAAATGTAGAAAAGGGACAAAGCTGACACAGATAGTTCAGAACATGAAAAGTTAAGCTGAAGGATCATGTGGTCACCATTAACAAATTAATTGACATGCGTAAAAATATTTTGGATGATGAATTGCAGTACCTTTGGATCATGGTTACTTGAACAAAAATGGGAGAATTTGAGACAGATGTTTGGTCTCTCAATGAATTAAAGGATTTAAGGAGCAGGTGGGAAAGTGAAATTGAATCTTAAGATCAGCCATGATCATACTGAATAGCAGATCTGACTCAACAGGCCATATGATCTTTTCTGACTCTTATGCTCATATAACTTTATAGTAATTATGAGAAGTTTATGGAAGAACTAACATGGAAAATACAATGGATAGTAATGTATTAAATTCTGATTGGGTTATGCTAAGAAACATATTTCTCGAATTAAAATGTAAAAATGTTTAATTAAAGCTACCTAACCAATAAACTTGTTGAATGTAGTAAAGGTTTGCAGATTCAATTCTTTGTTATATATAAATGCGACACTTGGAAGTACTGTACAAGATTGAAAAATCATTGATAACTCTAATCACAAATTTACATATATTTGAACATTTTTAAGTTAAAATATTATACACAATTTAATTCATTCAAAGTAATCTCTAAAATCAGTTTCCTTTGTAGAATAATCCTTTTGATTGCTATGACCACTATTCAGAACAATGATATTCCTGCAAGTATTTCCCATGTTCAGTGAAAGGTCCTTTTGCAAACACTTTTTAAAAAATACAATAGTTTGTTTATCAGTTAAAAAAAAGTTATCTTGTATAAAAACCCAAATATGGTCATCTTCAGTGTGTAAGTATTTTATAGCATAAACCTCTAATCTACATTTACATCACAAGGTGGCACTGCTGTCTTCAGTGGTATCATATTTCTTCTTTGGATGCAGTGTATTGGAGCTCTACAAATTAATGTAATTCCTTAACTGCACATGCATCTAATTCATCTGCCATGACTCCTTTCTATTTCAACCAGCTGATGTATAAACAGACATAAATTGATATTCTCTATTTTCATAACAGATAATATTTCAGCATTCATCTGCAAATACTGATCCTTCCGATAGGAAGGAGAGCAGAATTGCACGCAATATTCCAACAGTGGCCTAACCAATGTCCTGTACAGCTGCAACATGATCTCCCAACTCCTGTACTCAATACTCTGACCAATAAAGGAAACTCATTTATAGAGTCATAGAGATGTACAGCATGGAAACAGACCCTTCCGTCCAACCTGTCCATGCCGACCAGATATCCCAACCCAATTTAGTCCCACCTGTCAGCACCTGGCCCATATCCCTCCAAACCCTACCTATTCATATACCCATCCAAATGCCTCTTAAATGTTGAAATTGTACCAGCCTCCTCCACATCCTCTGGCAGCTTATTCCATACACGTATCACCCTTTGTGTGAAAAAGTTGCCCCTTAGGGTCTTTTATATCTTTCTCCTCTCACCCTAAACCTATGCCCTCTAGTTCTGGACTCCCTCATCCCAGGGAAAAGACTTTGCCTATTTATCCTATGCATACCCCTCACAATTTTGTAAAACTCTATAAGGTCACCCCTCAGCCTCCGACGCTCCAGGGAAAACAGCCCCAACCTGTTCGGCCTCTCCCTGTAGCTCAGGTCCTCCAACCCTGGCAACATTCTTGTAAATCTTTTCTGAACCCTTTCAAGTTTCACAACATCTTTCCGATAGGAAGGAGACCAGAATTGCACGCAATATTCCAACAGTGGCCTAACCAATGTCCTGTACAGCTGCAACATGATCTCCCAACTCCTGTACTCAATACTCTGACCAATAAAGGAAAGCACACCAAACGCCTTCTTCACTATCCTATCTCCCTGCGACTGTGGAATTTATGTGAATTGAATCCACTCCATGGCAAATATCCCCAAATAGATTTGTAAGAGAAGCAGGAATCGTGGAGAACTTTCGTGTTTGCATATTCTAAAATATTTGTTATTCTGCTTCATCTAGTGTTTAGTTATGAAACTGTGAAAATTTATTAGATTATAATTCAAACAGATATAGGGCTGCAATTTAATGCTCCAAAATATACTCTCTGGCAAAAATTATTGTATTCGGGAAAGGTTAATTCATTCCTTGATAAATAAAATACAAAGTTAAACTCTTGCAATGTATTGTTCTACCAAAATATAGTATTCATTGTATGTCTGAGTTAATGTCCAAAACTAGTTAGTAATGATGATCCAGTGTGTTAAAAATGCCAAGTTTGTAAATTTGTGTTCTAAGTCAACAAAAAAAATGCACTTGTCTAGTCTGTATACATAAGTCCAGTAAATCTACAAATTCTGATTAATCATTATTAATGTCTCTTTCAGATTTAGTATGACATTGAAGTACAGCCTGACTATATCTATTAACAATTTCTTTACCATCACTTGAAGTGCCTATTCACGAATGCAAACATAAACTTGCTTACTTAGTTTTACTGCCAGGGTGCCTTTTGTGCATTAAAATTACAAATATAATAATTAGTTACCTCTGCTAATTCATTAAGATGAAAATGAATGAAGTTAATTAGAGAACTAGAAGACTGTATTTTGTATTACCATAGGTTCATCTGTGTTTTTCTGGAACTGAACTAGTCGAACACGTGTTACATTTTCCATGTCCATGTCTCCGTTCGCACTTTCTGGTGAGTCACCATTTAAATAAGGAGAAGTCGGTGGTGGTGTAACTCTCAGTGCTTCATCGCTGTATACTTCATGTGCCACGACATCATGTGTCTGCAGCAAAGCCTAATTATTTAAAACAATATAAAACTTAAATTAAATTGAATAAAGAAACAACATCTTTTGTTAATCATGCTACTGTCATTTCACCCTCTTCACTTATCCCTTCTTTATGTGCTATATTTTACTCTGGAATGTGGAGTACTTTAAACCAACTTGCTGCCCACAAGTAGTACAAGAGGAGTACAAGTAATTCTTCCTCAAATCTAATTTCTTCTCTTTTAAAGAATGAGAAATGGTCGCATACAAAATACCTAATTTAGAGTAGCAAATGAAAGTTACATTTGTTAAAAGCTTTAATTTTTGTTTGCTGTTGCAATAATCAAAAATTTCAGAATTACCATAGGATCAATGTAACCCATCAGAAAAGGTGATTCGGATCTAAGACAATGATTGGTATTTGAGTGATGAGTTTCCAACATTGCAACAGTTGCTATAGGAGATTTGATTGTGATCTTGCTTTGCTTACTAGCTCTTCACATGATTAAAGCTCTCAAAACTTAAAACACTAGCTTAGTTACATTACAATAAGAGCTTTTGTCAACCTGTAAACAAAAAGTACCTTAACATTTAGAAAATTGCCAATGTTGAATTAGAACCTGGTGGTTTGAAATGATTTTAATTTGAATGGTCAGCCACTAATGAAATACCTGCTGACTTGTTTCCAAGCTGCCAAATACCGGTGTAAAGACAAACCAGGGATGAAGTAATTGAATACTGACAAGTCTAACTGCATAAATCTCTATGCATGCATTCCTAACATCTAAGAAATTTTTGTCAGTTATTATTTGGTGACAGTTTCATAAAAATGTTGAAAAGTAATTTGAGCTATATTTATGGAAAATAACAACCTAATGGCAAGTCAAAGTCAAAACACCTTAAATAAATTATTGGAAAGCCATTATAGAGAAGTGGTTACATGATGACAAAGATTGGGTCCTGAATATTGAGGATTATACATCATTCAAGAAGAAGAAGCAGCTAGGTAAAGATGGAAGGGTAGCACTGTCAATCAAGGATGGTACTGGTACAATAGTTAGAGATGACCTTGGTTCAGGAGATCGCGATTTAGATGGAGATGAGGAATAGTCAGGAAAAGCAGTCACTAGTCCAGGTGAGACCATAAGAGCAGAAATTAGACTATTTGGCCCATTGAGTCTGCTCCACGATTTAATCATGGCTGATAGGAAAATGAGGCTGAGAAACCTGTTTTCTCTCCGTAACCTTTGATCCCCTTGGCAATCAAGAACTTATCTATCTCTGTCTTAAATATAATCAAAGACCTGGTCTTCACAGCCTTCTGTGGCAATGATTTCCACAGATTTACCACTTTCTGGCTAAAAACGTTTCTCCTTATCTCTATTCTAAAGGGTTTTCCTTTTACTCTAAAGCTGTGCCCTCGGGTCCTAGTCTCTCCTGCCAATGGAAACATCTTCCCAACGTCCACTCTGTCCAGTATTCTCTAAGGTTCAATCAGATCCCCCCATATCCTTCTAAACTCCATCGAATATACTCCCAGAGTCCTCAAATGTTCCACATATGTTAAGCCTTTCATTCCTGGAATCATTCTTGTGAACCTCCTCTCAACCTGTTCCAGGGCCAATATATCTTTCCTGAGGTATGGGGCCCAAAACTGGTCGTAATGTGGTCTGACCAGAGCCTTATATAGCCTCAGAAGTACATCCCTGCTTTCATATTATAGTCCTCTCAAGATGAATGACAACATGGTTATTTGCCTACCTAATTATTGATTCAATCTGCATGTTTACCTCAAGAGAAGTCCTTTGCACTTCAGATTTCTGAATTTTCTCCTCAGTTAGCAAATACTCCACGCCTCTATACTTCCTACCAAAGTGCATGACCTCACTTTCCCACATTGTATTTCATTTGCCACTGCTTAGCCCACTCTCATAACCTGTCTAAACCTTTCTGCAGCCTCCCTGCCTCCTCAATACTACTGGTCCCTCCACCTATCTTTGTATCAGATGCAAAATTAGCCAAAATGCCCACAGTTCCTTCATCTAGACCATTAATGTATAAAGTAATAAGTTGTGGTCCTAACACTGACCCTTGTGGAACAAAACTCATCACTGACTTCCATCCTGAGGACCCTTTTATCCCCACTCTCTGCCTTCTGCCAGACAGCCAATCTTCTATCCATGCTAGCACCTTGCTTCTAACACCATGGGCCCTTATCTTACTCAGCAGCCTCCTGTGCAGCATCTTATCAAAGGCCTTCCGAAAGTGCAGATAGATAAATTCATTGGCTCTCCTTGGTCTGAGGATCTGAACCCCGAATACAAGCTGAGGTAACTAGTTGTTGTCAGGAACAACCACTTAACAGATGCTCTTAATAACTTAGGTGGCAATAAAATGGCTTCTCGATGCAAATAACATGACAAAATGGCTTCTAGGCTGCAAACTGACAATTTTGCTAAAGCTGCATAATTGACTAACCACAGTCTGCTTCAATAGAGATTAGCAGACAATGCTCCCTTTAAAACATAGAAATACCTAGACTAGATAAGACATTACTTGCCATCCAAACTGCCCTTCAGATGTAGGTGCAATGGCTCAGTTAGTGAGATAAGGGTGGCCTGAGTGTTAGAAAATAAAGTTGGTTCCCAGGAAATATCATTGGACATAGAAACTGTCAAATAAAGCAGTATCATGTATTAATTGGTAATTGTTTGAATGTATTGTGTGATCATGGCCTGTTCCCTTCTTTATAAAAAGTATTAAAATGTCTTTATTTTAAGCCATGTGCGCAGCTCC
The DNA here is from genome assembly GCF_047496795.1 of Chiloscyllium punctatum. Lineage (NCBI taxonomy): Eukaryota > Metazoa > Chordata > Chondrichthyes > Orectolobiformes > Hemiscylliidae > Chiloscyllium > Chiloscyllium punctatum. The sequence continues at coordinate 53,578,798 of NC_092753.1, forward strand.
TCCTACGAACACAGAAGTATATAACCTCTGTGTTTCCAGACGCTCTGTGCTTGACTGTATGAAAAATAAAGAGTGAAGTCTTAAAAGCCAGACCAATTGCGAGTGATTATTGACAGATTGCAGAACCGAGAGACCCCGCTAGGGGTCCAGATCTTCAGGTCTAACCTGCTCGTTACATCCTCAAAGGATTCTAACAGATTTGCCAGGAATGACCCCCCTTGATGAAACGATGCAGATTTTGCCCTGTTTTACCATGCATTTCCAAGTATTCAGAAATCACATCCTTCACAATGGACTCTAAAATCTTACCAATGATTGAGGTCAGGTTAATTGGCTTTTTAATTTCTCGTCTTTTGCCTTACTCCCTTCTTAAAAGGGGGAGTTACATTAGCAATTTTCTAATTCTCTGGGACCCTCTCTAATCCAATGATACCAGAAAGATCATTACTAAAAGCTTCACTATCTCTTCAGCTATCTTCTTTAGAACTCTTGGGTGTAGCCCAGCTGGTCTATTTGTCTACTTTCAGACCTTGCAGTTTTTCCAGCACCTTCTCCTTAGTGATAACCAGCCTACTCATTTCTGCCCCCAACTCTCAAAGTTTTAGGATATTACTCATGTCTTCCATCGTGAAGACTGACACAAAGTACTTATTCAGTTCCTCAGCCATTTCTTTGTTCCCAATTGCCAGTTCTCCAGCATTATCACCAGAGGCCCAATGTCCAGTTTTGCCTCTCTTCTGCTCTTGAGATAAAGAAACTCTTGCAATCTTCCCAAATACTACTGACTAGCTTACCCTCGTATTTATTCTTCTCCCTCCTTATTTCTTTCTACATTGTCCGCTGTTAGTCTTTGCAGGTTTCTCAATCCTCTGGCTTCCCACTGCCCTTTGCCACACTGTATGCTTTCTCTTTTGTTTTTATGCTGTTCCTGACTTCTCTGGTCAGCCATGGTTGCCTCATCTTCCCTTTGGGAGGCTTTTTTTGCCTTGAGATGAATTTTTGCTGTCTCCCCCAAATTACTCCCAGAACCTTCTGCCATTGCTTTCCAGTCTTTTCTAGGCCCCTCTTTTGGTCAGTTCCTACCTCATGCCTCTGTGGCTGCCTTTAATCAACTTTAATACAATTATATCTGATCCAACTTCTCACTCTCAAATTGCAGAGTCAATTCTATCGTATTATGGTCACTGCCTCGTAAGGGTTCCTTCACCTTAAGCTCCCTTATCAAATCTGCCTCATTGCATAACACTAAGTCCAGTATTGCCTGTTCCCTAGTGGGCTCCACCACAAGCTGTTCCAAAATGGCATCTTGTAGACATTCCACAAATTTCTATTCATACAATCTACTAACAACCTGACTTTCCCAGTCCACCTGCATATTGAAATCCCTCATAATCAATGTAACCTTACTTTTCCTACAAGGCTTTTCTATCTCTTGGTATACCTTATGCTCCAAATCCTGACTACTATTTAGAAGCTTCTAGATAACTCCAACTTTTTTTTTAATCCTTTGCAGTTCCTCAATTCTATCCACACAGATTCTACATAATCTGACCCTACTTCATTCATTTAATTTCATTTTTTTCTAAAAAGGCAACCCCACTCCATCTGCCCACTGGCTTGTTTCTTCGATAGATATATATTCTTGGATATTTAGCTCCCACTATTATCCCCTTGCAGCCACATCTCTGTGATGCTCACCACATCATACCTGCCGATTTCGATTTGCACTACCAGCTAGTGCGTAAGATGGACCTCCTCTTACACCTGACGAGGCCATGACACCTTATTCTGCCAGTCTGGTATAAGTTTGCCACCCAGTTCAATGCAGTCTGCGCCACCTGGAGAAGTCCCCAGCAGTAGGAAGACGGTCAATGGCCTCCGCCACTCCGGTTGGCTAAGTGCCACTATTTACTCTTTGCAACCTCATTCTAATTCTACCTCAGCTACTGTACCGTCTTCCACCAAGGCTGATGCGTTACCTCTCTCATTATTGCATCCAAAATCTTCCCTTACTCACTCTCACCAACTCAATTTCCACTTCAACTTCCCTCCCACCCCACTACAACCCTACATGTCCTCTGCTCTGCCTACTCACTCATTCAAGGCATCTCACCACCTTTTCCCCGGCTGCACCAGCATTACTGGCTGTGCCAGCCCCCTTCATCTCAATCAATCTCATGCAATTGTCCCAGATTTCTTGCCATACCCACTGTATTCGGATGTGTAAGATTCCGCCCAGAGAGTATGCATAAATGGGTCATAGAGTCATAGAGATGTACAGCATGGAAACAGACCCTTTGGAACAACCTGTCCATGCTGACCAGATATCCCAACCCAATCTAGTCCCACCTGCCAGCACCCGGCCTAAATCCAGTCATGCTCTCATTAGCAGGATGTGATGAGTAAAGTCTTGCTGGAGCCTCAGATTTTATAAATTTTATATTAATGACTTGGATGAGGGAAGGAAGGCATGCAGCTAAAGCTGCAGTTGACACAAAGATAGGTTGGAACACATGTTGCAAAGGGGACATAAGAAGGACAAAGATAAATATAGATAAGTTGAGTGGGTGGGCAAAGGTCTGACAGATGGAATATAATGTGGGAAAACATGATTGTCAATTTTAGCAAGAAAAATAAAAAAGCTGAGGTGTTTCTTAAACAGACAGTAACTGCAGAATCCTACTGTGCAGAGGGATCTATTATATAAGCAAAGTACAGTGAATGCTGGAGATCTGAAATAAAAACAATAAGTGCTGGAGAAACTCAGCAGACCTGGCAGCATCTGTCGAGAGAGAACAGATCTAGAGCTTCTTCAGCATTTCAGTTTCTATTGCAGAGGGATCTCGATGTTCAAGTGCAAGAGTCACTAAAAATTAGCATGTAGATGTTGGAAGTTATTAAGATTCCTAATTGAATTCCATCCCTTATTACAAGAGGACTTTATCACAAAATTAACAATGTTATGCTTCAGTTACATACAGAACGGTGGCTCAGTGGTTAGCACTGAGGTAAAAACAATGACTGCAGATGCTGGAAATCAGATTCTGGATTAGTGGTGCTGGAAGAGCACAGCAGTTCAGGCAGCATTCAAGTAGCTTCGAATTCCCAGTGGTTAGCACTGCTGACTCAGAGTGTCAGGGACACAGGTTTGATTCCAGCCTCGTGTGACTGTCTGTGTGAAGTTTGCACATTCTTCCGTCTGCGTGGGTTTCCTCCCACAGTTCAAAGATGTGCAGGTTAGGTGGATTGGCCATGCTAGATTGCCCATTGTATTTAGCGATGTATACTCTTTGGAGGGTCAGTGTGGGCTTGTTGGGCCAAATGACCTGTTTCCATACCGTATGGGATTCTATGATGAGCACAAGTGAGACCACACCTCAAATACTACTTGCAGTTTTGACCATCTTATTTAAGCAAGGACATAAATGCATTGCAGACAGTTAAGAGGTGTTTTACTACACTGATACCTAGAATGAGAGTGATATCTTAAGTTTCAGGATAGATTGGACTTGTTCACAACAGAGTTCACAAGAGTGAGGGGTGACTTGATTGAAGTATTTAAGATGCTGGACAGTCTTGACAAGGTGGGTATGGAAAGGTCAATGGGTCAATCTATAACTAGGGAATACTGTTAAAAAAATTGGATTATTTTTAGGACAGAGATAAAGGGAAGTTTATCTCTCTCAGAGATTTAGAGACTTCATAGAAATATACAGCATGGCAGGAGACCCTTTGGTACATCTTGTCCATGCCGACCAAGTTCTCAAACTAAACTAGTTCCATTTGTCTGCATTTGGCCCATGTCCTGACAAACCTTGCCTATTCTTGTACTTATCCAAATGTCTTTTAAATGTTGCAAATGAACTTGCATCCACAACTTCCTCGGGCAGTTCATTCCACACACAATCCACTTTGTGTAAAACATTCACCTCTCACCTTAAAAATATGTCCTTTAGTTTTGAACACCCCTACCCCAAACAAAAGACCTTTGCCATTCACCTTATCTGTGGTGCTCATGATTTTATAAACCTGTGTAAGGTCATCTCTCAACCTACTACGATCCAGAGAAAAGTCTCAGCTTATCTAGCCTTTTTTTTAAACTTGAACCCCCCATTCCCGGCAACATCCTGGCAGATCTTTTCTGAACCCTTTCCAATTTATCCTTCCCATAGCATGGCATCTAGAACTGTATACACTACTCCAGAAGGGGCCTCACTAACATCCTGTACAATCTCAACATGACATCCAAACTCCTATATTTAAAAGGTCTGAGCAATGAAGGCAAGCGCGGTAAATGTCTTCTTAACCACTCTGTCTACTGTGACACAAATTCTAAAGAATTCTAATTGATCAAGATCTCTTTGTAATCTTAGATAACCTTCACTGTCCACTATACCACCAACTTTAGTGTCATCTGCAAATTTACTCATCATGCCTCCTACAGAACATAGAACAGTACTGCACAGAACAAGCCCTTCAGCCCACGATGTTGTGCCGACCACTGATCCTCATGTATGCAACCTCAAATTTCTGTGACCATATGCACGTCCAGCCGTCTCTTAAATATCCCCAATGACCTTGCTTCCACAACTGCTGCTGGCAACGCATTCCATGCTCTCACAACTGTCTGTGAAAAGAACCCACCTCTGACTATACTTTCCTCCAACCAGCTTAAAACTATGACCCCTCGTGTTAGTCATTTCTGCCCTGGGAAATAGTCTCTGACTATCGACTCTATCTATGCCTCTCATTATCTTGTATACCTCAATTAGGTCCCCTCTCCTCCTCCTTTTCTCCAATGAAAAAAAGTCCAAGCTCAGTCAACCTCTCTTCATAAGATAAGCCCTCCAGTCCAGGCAGCATCCTGGTAAACCTCCTCTGAACCCTCTCCAAAGCATCCACATCTTTCCTATAATAGGGCGACCAGAACTGGACGCAGTATTCCAAGTGCGGTCTAACCAAAGTTTTATAGATCTGCAACAAGATCTCACGACTCTTAAACTCAATCCCCCTGTTAATGAAAGCCAAAACACCATATGCTTTCTTAACAACCCTGTCCACTTGGGTGGCCATTTTAAGGGATCTATGTACCTGCACACCAAGATCCCTCTGTTCCTCCACACTGCCAAGAATCCTATCCTTAATCCTGTACTCAGATTTCAAATTCAACCTTCCAAAATGCATCAGCTCGCATTCATCCAGGTTGAACTCCATCTGCCACCTCTCAGCCCATCTCTGCATCCTGTCAATGTCCCGCTGCAGCCTACAATAGCCCTCTATCCTGTCAATGACACCTCCAACCTTTGTGTCGTCTGCAAATCTGTTGACCCATCCTTCAATCCCCTCATCCAAGTCATTAACAAAAATTACAAACAGTAGAGGCCCAAGGACAGAGCCCTGTGGAACACCACTCACTACAGACTTCCAGGCAGAATATTTTCCTTCTACTACCACCCACTGTCTTCTGTTGGCCAGCCAATTCTGTATCCAGACAGCTAAGTATTCCATTCCTCCTGACCTTCTGAATGAGCCTACCATGGGGAATCTTATCAAATGCCTTGCTGAAGTCCATATACACCACATCCACAGCTCGACCCTCATCAACCTTTCTAGTCACATCCTCAAAGAACTCAATAAGGTTTGTGAGGCATGACCTGCCCCTCACAAAGCCGTGTTGACTGCATTTAATCAAACCATGCTCTTCCAGATGGTCATAAATCCTATCTCTCAGAATCCTTTCTAACACCTTGCAGACGACAGACGTGAGACTTACTGGTCTGTAATTGCCGGGGATTTTCCTATTTCCTTTCTTGAAGAGTGGAATTACATTTGCCTCTCTCCAGTCCTCAGGTACGACTCCAGTGGAGAGCGAGGATGCAAAGATCTTCGCAAGTGGCGAAGTAATTGCATTTCTCGTTTCCCAAAGCAGCCGAGGACAAATCTGGTCCGGGCCTGGCGACTTGTCAATCTTAATGTTTGACAAAATTTTCAGCACATCAGCTTCCTCTATCTCTATCCATTCCAGCATGCACACCTGCTCTTCAAAGGTTTCATTCACTACAAAGTTTGTTTCTTACATAAAGACAGAAGCAAAAAACTCACTTAGGGCTTCCCCTACCTCCTCAGACTCCTCACACAAATTCCCTATGCTATCCCTGATCGGCCCTACTCTTTCTTTGACCATTCTCTTATTCCTCACATAAGTGTATTCTCACCCAAATTGTTGATATAAATGAGAACATTCTAACATAAAAGTGGTGGAGGTAGGGTAATAACATCTTTTTAAAGACACAGTTAGATTGATTCCCTTGCTTAACAAAAACTTAAGGTCATTGGGAGTAGCTGGGAACGTAGAATTCAAAATAGAAAAAGATCAGCCATTATCTTACTGATAGGCCAAACAGCTCTGTGGAACTGAATGGCCTACTTCATTCCTAATTTATTTGTTTGTATGACTTCCAAATGAAGGTATGCAGGTGGTATTGTTAAAGTTGATAGTCTACTTGCTTCTGAACTGGCATCTTATGTAATGTTATTCAATTTAACCATTGCACTTGGGAAGTGTGAGCAAAAATGACATAATTGGTGTCAAAACAACACCGAATCCAAAGTTGTTCAATTAACTTAAAATGTAACTGCCAATGAACTGAATGGTTTCCTAGGTAAAAACAATGACTGCAGATGCTGGAAACCAGATTCTGGATTAGAGTGGTGCTGGAAAAGCACAGCAGTTCAGGCAGCATCCGAGGAGCAGTAAAATCGACGTTTCGGGCAAAAGCCCTTCATCAGGAATACAGGGTGCCCTAGGCCATTTGAAAGGGCAGCTGAAAGTCACCAAAGCAATGTGTAAGTTTTTAAACCACACCAGGTATGAATGGCAGATTTCTCTCTCTAAAGACCACATCTGATGAAAGTCTCTATTAGTGACTAGGTTTATTAAGCAAATTTAAATTCCAGCTCATGCTCTTGGGCCTCTGGATTACTAATCGAGTGACATTATCACTACACAGTCACATTGTCTAATGCACAACAAACAGATGCAAGTTATGGTGGCTGATCAGATAGACTGAGATTACATCAAGGACCCAAGCCTGAAGATGGCTATGATGTATGATTAAGCAATATCTGCTTGCTCTATTATAAGACAGTGCTCTACAAATCAATGCAATTTAGTAAAACCTGATTATATTTTCAAACTTATGTACCATCAATTTTAGTATTTTTCCACAAAAGAAGACTCCTTTTCTGAGAAGGTTGTGTTCCTGACATATTTTGCAAATGCAACAGTAGTAAATATTACTAGTGAGCTTTCACACCAGACTGCAATACCATGCACACCCTTGCCAATGCTTTCTAATATAATGATGACTGTTCTAATGAAGCATGTTTTTAAAACAGCTGGCCTTTTGACTGACAAAATCTTAAACCAATTCAGCATTCTCTATCATTTCACATTCCATTCACTGATGCTCAATATTACTGGGGTCCAGACTTTAATGTAGCCATGGTTCAATCATGGATAAAGGAGGCGAATTCCAGAGACTAGGAAAGAGTGACAGCCTTTGACGTCAAGTCAGTATTTGCCCAAGTGAGATATTAGGAGTTGAATAAAATTGAACTCAATGGAAATCGGGAAAAAAAATCTTCACTGGCTGAAGGGATACTTAGCACAAAGAAAATGTTGTTGTGGTTGTTGGAGGCCAAACCTTGCAGTTCCTTTGGCACTGTTCTCAGCTCAACCATCTTTAACCAGTTAAGCAATGACTTTCGCTTCAGTGTGGGTTTGGACAGTTCCTAAATGGGATCGTTTTTGGTTTGGTAGGGCCAAGTAAAATATGAAGATTCCACCCTGATCTGTTATCAATACTATGGTGGGCAGATAAAGTGCCCACGAGGCCATCCATACTTAAGAGTGAGGCCTTTAACTGATCAATTAAGTAGCCAATTTAGGACTTCAAACCACTTCCATAAATACTGGTCAGTGGCAGGCAGGTCACGTTTGAAGATTGTTTATGAAAATATAGTTTTGAAAAGGTAGGGGCATATAAATTGGGCAGGTGCCCTGCATGTGTTGTGTGCACCCCACCTCCCACAAGCTATCATTTTCCACACACTTTGTTCCTCCCTATTTAACCTCCAAACTCTTCCTTCCATCTCCTCTGCCCCTTGCCCTACCTAGTGTGTCCAATCTCTTTCTAACTCTAAGAACCCAGGACTTGCCTCATTCTGGTCACCATTTCTCTTCTTTATGGAGATGCATACAGTTGCAATACTGCCCTGCAGGATATTTGTTGATTACTCAGCATTACATTCCATCTGCAGCTCCTTATCTAAGAAGTAATCTCCACTCACATGAACCAGGACCTGGTCAATGCATAACCTTGTGTTAAGTGACAAGCAATCTCTATCATGAAAGAATCTACTTCCCCATGATATCAACAGAATTACCAGTTACTAAATCATCTACCATCAACATTCTGAGGGTCACCATTGACCAGAAATTTACGTGTAACTACAACAGCAAGTCAAAGACTGGGGATTCTGTGGCAATTAACTCTCCTCCTGGTTTCCCAAAGCCTTTGCACCATATCTCAGGTGAGGGGAGTGGTTGAGAAGGAGACACTTCATGGTAATCTCAGCCAGTGTGGGAACTGAACCCATGCAGTTCGCATTACTCTGCATTGCAAACCAACCAGGCAGCCAGCTGAGCTGACCAACCCCCATGCTGTATTTGCTGATTGCACTAATTTTTGTTTTCCTTTGATGGGATGCTGGCATCATTGACAACATCAACAATGGTTGGCCATAATTTCCTTTGAATGGAGTGGTTTACTAGAGCTTCAGAGGGCAATAAGGATAAAGCCTCTTTGCTGGGGGTTCGAGAGTTTTCATGTAGACTAGACTGGATAATGATGGCAGAACTCCTTCCCTAAAAGACCTTACTGAAGCAGATGGTTTTGGTATAACAATCAATGATAGTCTTGCAGTCACCATTACAGAGATTAGCTTTCAATACCAGATTTTATTGAGTGAATTTAAATTCTACCAACTGACATGCAGGGATGTGGACTGATGTCCGTGGAAGTCATATTGGACTCAAAACGTTAACTATGTTTCTCTTTCCACAGATGCTATCAGACCTGATTTTCTCCATCATTGTTTTTATTCCTGATTTCCAGCATCTGCAGTACTTTGCTTTCATCCTTTGAATATTAGCCTGAGCCCTTGGATTACTAATCCAGTTACATTTTCACTATGGACAAAAGGAGAAAGCGAGGACTGCAGATGCTGGAGATCAGAGCTTAAAAATGTGTTGCTGGAAAAGCGCAGCAGGCCGGGCAACATCAAAGGAACAGGAGAATCGACGTTTCGGGCATACGCCCTTCTTCAGGAATGAGGAGGGTGTGCCAAGCAGGCTGCTTGGCACACCCTCCTCATTCCTGAAGAAGGGCTTATGCCCGAAACGTCGATTCTCCTGTTCCTTTGATGCTGCCTTTCCTGCTGCGCTTTTCCAGCAACACATTTTTAAGCACATTTTCACTATGCCACTGTTGCTCCCACTTCGATGAATTTATTTTAAAAAACACGTTGGTTGGGTGACCTCTAACAAAACTATCAGTAAGATCAGAAACATTTCAAGTGCTACTGCAAATGTGTCCTGTTGACTCATACAATCCTTTAGCATATAAACTGCAACCAGGTAATATTGGGCTCAAAACATGCCAGCATTTCTGCTCCTTCATTTTTATGTCCAAAAGCACTTGTTTTACACTGGTGCAGGTATGCAAAATCAGTTTCACTGATGCAGTTATCACCTCAGTACATGTGGTGCTACTTGGAGAAAGTGAGGACTGTAGATGGTGGAGATCAGAGTTGTGGTGCTGTAAAAGCATAACAGGTCAGGCAGCTTCCAAGGAGAAGGAGAATTGATGTTTTGGGCATAAGCTCTTCATCAGAAATGGGTACTATTTGTGATTAACTATTTACTTAAGACATTCTAATGGAACCATGAATTAGTGTCTGCAATGCCAATATAGATTGTTATACGTGTTAAATTAATTCTCAAAAGAAGAGGGTTTACAGGTATAGGATACTGATGATTATCAGGACAAACTTTACTTTACCAACCAATTTTAGTGTGCTGCACAAGTCAGTACATCACAAAGTTAATTCAACAAATGTTATCATTTTTAACTAATCAATGCATTAAAGATTTTCCATAAAACTATTAATTCTTTGCCCTAGCTAAACCTACTCGTAGGTAGAAGAGCATGGACCACTTCCCCCAGACAATCCTCTTCTCTGTAACTTCTCTGAGTTTCAGTGTAAATGTATGAGAAGAACAGAACACAGACTCTCCTGGTGAGAATGCAGAAATTTGTCTTATTGCTTTTCTAAGACAGAGGATGATAAACATATTAACCCCAGTAAGTTAATTGTTGTTTTAAATCTGTCCAAGAGAAAGACTGTATTAGTGAGTACAGTGGGTTTTTTCTTGATTATGTGTTTTTGGAGATAAGTCTCTTGATTAAACTTAAAATATAAGCCATAGCTATTAATTTAACCTGGTGCATTGTTTTGTAGAGGAATAAGACGGTGTCATTTTCTGGGTTTGTAGATTGTGAAGGAGCAAAAATGGCCTTTGCAGTGAGATGTCAGATGTGGGAGTTTAAAGAGAGTTTAAGGGTTACTGCGGATTATATCTGCCATAAATGCTGTTGGATGCGAATCTTATCAGATCAAGTGGATCAGTTGGAGAGACAGATAGAAGCGATGAGGAATTTGCAACAGCAACAGAATGTGATGGATGGCAGTTATAGGAAGGGGGGAAAGTCTCAGATACAGTCACATAGATGGTTTAACTCCAGGAAAGGTAAGAGAGGTAGGCAGTTAGGGCAGGAGTCTTTTGTAGATATACCCATTTCAAACAGGTATGCTGTTTTGGAAAATGTAGGGGGTGATGGATTCTCAGGGGAACATAGCACGAACAGCCAAGTTTCTGGTATTGAGACAGGCTCTAATGCAACGAGGGGTACATCAGCTTCCAAGAGATTAACTGTGTTAGGGGATTCTGTAGTCAGAGGTACAGACAGATGTTTCTGTGGCCAGCAGAGAAAAAGCAAAATGGTGTGTTGTTTCTCTGGTGCCAGGATCAAGGATGTCTCAGAGAGGGTGCAGAGTGTTCTCACGGGGGAGAGGGGCCAGCAAGAAGTCATTGTCCACATTGGAACCAATGATATAGGAAGGGAAAAGGTTGAAATTCTGAAGGGAGATTACAGAGAGTTAGGCAAAAATTTAAAAAGGAGGTCCTCAAGGGTAGTAATATCTGGATTACTCCCAGTGCTATGAGCTAGTGAGGGCAGGAATAGGAGGATAGAGCAGATGAATGCATGGCTGAGGAGCTGGTGTATGGGAGAAGGATTCACATTTTGGAACATTGGAATCTCTTTTGGGGTAGAAGTGACCTGTACAAGAAGGACAGATTGCACCTAAATTGGAAGGAGACTAATATACTGGCAGGGAAATTTGCTAGAACTGCTTGGGAGGATTTAAACTAGTAAGGTGGGGTGGGGGGGGGGGACCCAGGGAGATAGTGAGAAAAGAGATCAATCTGAGACTGGTACAGTTGAGAACAGAAGTGAGTCAAACAGTCAGGGCAGGCAGGGACAAGGTAGGACTAATAAATTAAAATGCATTTATTTCAATGCAAGGGGCCGAACAGGGAAGGCAGATGAACTCAGGGCATGGTTAGGAACATGGGACTGGGATATCATAGCAATTACAGAAAAATGGCTCAGGGATGGGCAGGACTGGCAGTTTAATGTTCCAGGATACAAATGCTACAGGAAGGATAGAAAGGAAGGCAAGAGAGGAGGGGGAGTGGCATTTTTGATAAGGGATAGCATTATAGCTGTACTGAGGGAGGATATTCCTGGAAATACATCCAGGGAAGTTATTTGGATGGAACTGAGAAATAAGAAAGGGATGATCACCTTATTGGGATTGTATTATAGACTCCCCAATAGTCAGAGGGAAATTGAGAAACAAACTTGTAAGGAGATCTCAGCTATCTGTAAGAATAATAGGGTAGTTATGGTAGGGGATTTTAACTTTCCAAACATCGACTGGGACTGCCATAGTGTTAAAGGTTTTGATGGAGAGGAATTTCTTAAGTGCGTACAAGTCAATGTTCTGATTCAGTCTGCGGATGTACCTACTAAATAAGGTGCAAAACTTGACCTACTCCTGGGAAATAAGTCAGGGCAGGTGACTGAGGTGTCAGTGGGGGAGCACTTTGGGGCCAGTGACCATAATTCTATTCGATTTAAAATAGTGATGGAAAAGGATAGACCAGATCTAAAAGTTGAAGTTCTAAATTGGAGAAAGGCCAATTTTGACGGTATTAGGCAAGAACCTTTGAAAGCTGATTGGAAGCAGATGTTTACAGATAAAGGGACGGCTGGAAAATGGGAAGCCTTCAGAAATGAGATAATGAGAATCCAGAGAAAGTATATTCCTGTCAGGGTGAAAGGAAAGGCTGGTATAGGGAATGCTGGATGACTAAAGAAGTTGAAGGTTTGGTTAAGAAAAAGAAGGAAGCATATGTCAGGTATAGACAGGAGAGATCGAGTGAATCCTTAGAAGAATATAAAGGAAGTAGGAGTATACTTAAGAGGGAAATCGGGAGGGCAAAAAGGGGACAGAAGATAGTGTTGGCAAATAGAATTAAGGAGAATCGAAAGGAATTTTACAAATATATTAAGGACAAAAGGGTAACTAGAGAGAGAATAGGGCCCCTCAAAGATCAGCAAGGCGGCCTTTATGTGGAGCCACAGAAAATGGGGGGGGTAATAAGAATGTTTTGCATCAGTATTTACTGTGGAAAAGGATATGGAAGACATAGACTGTAGGGATATAGATGATGACATCTTGCAATATGTCCAGATTACAGAGGAGAAGTGCTGGATGTCTTGAAACAGTTAAAGGTGGATAAATCCCCAGGGCCTGATCAGGTGTACTCAAGAACTCTGTGAGAAGCTAGAGAAGTGATTGCTGGGCCTCTTGCTGAGATATTTGTATCATTGATAGTCACAGGTGAGGTGCTGGAAGACTGGAGGTTGGCAAACGTGGTGCCACTGTTTAAGAAGGGCGGTAAAGACAAGCCAGGGAACTATAGACCAGTGAGCCTGACCTCAGTGGTGGGCAAATTGTTGGAGGGAATCCTGAGAGACAGGATGTACATGTATTTGGAAAGGCAAGGACTGATTTGGGATAATCACATGGCTTTGTGCATGGGAAATCATGTCTCACAAACTTAATTGAGTTTTTTGAAGAAGTAACAAAGAAGATTGATGAGGGCAGAGCAGTAGATGTGATCTATATAGACTTCAGTAAGACGTTTGACAAGGTTCCCCATGGGAGACTGATTAGCAAGGTTAGATCTCATGGAATACACGGAGAACTAGCCATTTGGATAGAGAACTGGCTCAAAGGTAGAAGACAGAGGGTGGTGGTGGAGGGTTGTTTTGCAGACTGGAGGCCTGTGATCAGTGGAGTGCCAGAGGGATTGGTGCTGGGTCCTCTACTTTTTGTCATTTACATAAATGATTTGGATGTGAGCATAAGAGGTACAATTAGTAAGTTTGCAGATGACACCAAAATTGGAGGTGTAGTGGACAGCGAAGAGGGTAACCTCAGATTACAACAGGATCTGGACCAGATGGGCCAATGGGCTGAGAAGTGACTGATGGAATTTAATTCAGATAAATGTGAGGTGCTGCATTTTGGGAAAGCAAATCTTAGCAGAACTTATACACTTAATGGTAAGGTCCTAGGGAGTGTTGCTGAACAAAGAGACCTTGGAGTGGAGGTTCATAGCTCCTTGAAAGTGGAGTCGCAGGTAGATAGGATAGTGAAGATGGCGTTTGGTATGCTTTCCTTTATTGGTCAGAGTATTGAGTACAGGAGCTGGGTGGTCATGTCGCAGCTGTACAGGACATTGGTTAGGCCACTGTTGGAATATTGCATGCAATTCTGGTCTACTTCCTATCGGAAAGATGTTGTGAAACTTGAAAGGGTTCAGAAAAGATTTACAAGGATGTTGCCAGGGTTGGAGGATTTGAGCTATAGGGAGAGGCTGAACAGGCTAGGGCTGTTTTCCCTGGTGTGTCGGAGGCTGAGGGGTGACCTTATAGAGGTTTACAAAATTATGAGGGGCATAGATAGGATAAATAGACAAAGTCTTTTCCCTGGGGTCAGGGAGTCCAGAACTAGAGATTTAGGGTGAGAGGGGAAAGATATGAGAGAGACCTAAGGGGCAACTTTTTCACGCAGAGGGTGGTACGTGTATGGAATTATCTGCCAGAGGATGTGGTGGAGGCTGGTACAGTTGCAACATTTAAGAGGCATGTGGATAGGTATATGAATAGGAAGGGTTTGGAGGGATATGGGCCGCGTGCTGGCAGGTGGGACTAGATTGGGTTGGGATATCTGGTCTGCATGGACAGGTTGGACTGAAGTATCTGTTTCCATGCTGTACATCTTGATGACTGTATGAGTGGCTGGGTCATACTGCGATTGCACGACGAAGGCCTCACAAGCAACCATTTAACGCTTCTGATCTTGTGACAGTTTTGTAGGGAGACGGGAAATTCACCAGAATCCAGGGAGGATGAGAAACAAAAGGAGAATCTAGTGTGGACCCCTGACCTCTGGAAAGAAAAGCAGATTTGAATGCAGAGGGAACAAGAGAACCCTGTGAGGGATTAGGAATATTTACAATGATGATATTTGCTATCTTAATTTGAAATACAGCTGGTCACTTTTGAATGGAAAGTCTAAGAAAGATGATTTTCACTCAAACCACACACTTTCGTTTTGCAAGAGTTTAGACTTAGTTTATTTAGTAGATGAAGGGCTTTTGCCCGAAACGTTGATTTCGCTACTCGTTGGATGCTGCCTGAACTGCTGTGCTCTTCCAGCACCACTAATCCAGCATTTGATTTTCAGCATCTGCAGTCATTGTTTTTACCTTATTTAGTAGAATGTCAGCATTGGTAGTGAAAGATAGATCCCAAATTGGATCTCTCTTTCTGCTAAATGGGAGTGTCTCCTTGCTTCTCAGAAGCATCAAGAAACAGGGAGTTTAAATTGGCTAGGAGTTGTTGTACCCTTCGGCTTCTCATTTTCTAGTGTAGCTTCCCAAAACTAGACAAATCGGCAATAGGTATTAGGCCTTCTAAAATTATACTACTGCTCTTTACTGACAGAAGTCCTCCAGGATGTACTGCCTCAGAGTGGTTTAATAAGTGCACAGAAATTCAATTCAGTCATTAAAAGTTAGTTCTTTATTGAAAGAAGATCAACATTTTACTGTGAATTATTTTTCTCTATAAAAAGGACAACAATCAATAAAACTAGCTCCCAGACAATACTTTTGTCTCTTAACCATTGTGGTTAATTATTTTACAAAAATGAGGCGCTCACTTGTTCACCCCAGACTGCACAGTAAGTACTGTTAAGGATGCAGGTTTGTTTGCTGAGCTGGAAGGTTCATTTTCAGATGTTTTGTCACCGCACTAGGTAACATTTTTAGTGAGCCTCTGAATGAAGCACTGGTGGTGTAGCCCGCTTTCTATTTATATGTTTAAGTTTCCTTGGGTTGGTGATGTCATTTCCTGTGGTGACATCATTTCCTTTGGTGATGTCATTTGCTGTTCCTTTTTCTCAGGGGGTGGTAAATGGGATCCAAGTCAATATGTTTGTTGATAAGAGTTCTGGTTGGAATGCCAGACTACTCAGATCCCATGGATCATGGTAGCCCACAAGCCCACCAACACACTAAAACAGCAGCTAATGAACTTGAAGCACCCTATACAGACAACAAGCAAAACTAATGTCATTTACAAATACCTTGCGAGAACTGTAACAAACACTACATTGGACAAACAGGCAGTAAACTAGCCACCAGGATACATGAACATCAACTAGCCACAAAAAGACATGATCCGTTCTCACTAGTTTCCTTGCATTTTGGTAAGGAAGGACACCACTTTGACTGGGACAACACATTCATTCTTGGAGAGCCAAACAGAGACATGCATGAGAATTCCTAGAAGCATGGCATTCCAACCAGAACTCTATCAACAGATACATTGACTTGTATCCCATTTACCACCCACTGAGAAAAAGAACAGGAAATGACATCACCATAGGAAATGACACAATCACAGGAAATAACATCACCAACCCAAGGAAACACTAACATATAAATAGAAAGCGGGCTACACCACCAGTGCTTCAGCTGGAGGCTCACTTAGTATGTTACCTGGTATGGTGACAAAATGTCTGAAAACAAACCTTCCAGCTCAGCCAGCAAACCTACATCCAGAATCTCCACCTGAGCTACAAATCTTCTCAAAACTCGCTAAGTACTGTTATTTAAGAAGTTACTTTCACTGATTTCTTGTTAAGTGTGACAAACAGAAGAGTTCGCTTACCATAAAATGAGGCCGTGTTAGGATACACTTCAATTCCTTTGCATCACTGTTTTCTGGATAGCATGAAATTTCTTCCAAAACCTGCAAGATGTAACAAATGCATAATAAGCCTCTGCAAGTTGTTATGACACAGAGGTGAAACCCTCTGTTAATTAAACTAAACACCCAGAAAAGCTCAACTCGCCTCACCTCGTAATCTGTTAAAATATGAGTGACAGAACTCCTAAATTCCACTATTAAAGAAAAAACATCGATTTATTTAATTATAAAAATGACTATTAAACAACTATTCAAACTCTTGAGCCCTCCTTTCTCTTAACTGCTTATTACCTGCCTCCAACTCTATAACAATATGCTGTTCCGATAAGACACATTAAAATTACATCAGTTTAATTTCAAAACCACACAACTGCTGTCTTCTTCTGTGTCCTTCTTCTTCAGGCTGAGGATAATTTCTGCAGCGGGACATTCATTTCTACAGTAGAACCAGCGAGAGCTGAAAGGCTGTTGGGAAGGTGAATTCTTCACTTAAAAACATATCAGTGTGCAAAGGCTTCTGGGTGTTCACTAAACCGGAGACCCTACACCCACCCACCTTCTCCAACCTTACACCGCTCAAGGGAAATCAGGTAATTTTCTTTTTCTCTTTCATTTCTTAGTAAGGGAAATTAGCAGGGATGGCAGCACAGGCAGTGCAATGTTGCTCCTGTGGGATGTTTGCGGTAAGGGACACCATTAGTGTTCCAGCTGAGTACACATTCTGGAAGTGTACCTAACTCCAGCTGCTTGAAAACCATGTTAGGGAACTGGATGAACTCAGGATCATTCAGGAGGCAGAGACAATTATAGGTAAAAGCTACAGGGAGGTGGTTACTCTGAGAAATTAATATAGTCGGGTGACTGTTAGAAGGGATAAGAAGCAATCAGTGCAGAAATCTCCTGTGGCCATTCCCCTGTATAACAAGAATACCGTTTTGAATACTGTTGTGGGGGACAACTTACCAAGAGTAAGCCATGGGGTACAGGTCTCTGGCACAGAGTCTATCCCTATTTCTCAGAAGGGAAAGAGGAACAGGAGGAGAGCATTAGTCATTGGGGACTCCATAACTAAGGGGACAGATAGGAGATTCTGTGGGAACAAGAGAGACTCGCATTTGGTGTGTTGCCTAAGGTGCCAGGGTCCACTGTGTCTCAGATTGTGTTTTCTGGATCCTTAAGGGGGAGGGGGAGCAGCCCCAAGTCATGGTCCACACAGGCACCAATGAAATTGGTAGGAAAAGGGATGGGGATGTAAGGCAGAAATTCAGGGAGCTAGGGTGGAAGCTTAGAGCTGGAACAAACAGAGTTGTTATCTCTGGTTTGTTACCCGTGCCACATGCTAATGAGGCGAAGAATAGGGAGAGAGAGGAGTTGAACACATGGCTGCAGGGATGGTGCAGAAGGGAAGGATTCAGATACCTGGATAATTGGGGCACATTTTGTGGTAGGTGAGACCTCTGCAAATGGGATGGTCTACACCGGAATAAGAGGGGTACAAATATCCTGGGGGGAAGTTTGCTAATGCTCTTTGGGAGGGTTTAAACTAATTCAGCAAGGGGATAGGAACCTGAATTGTAGCTCCCGTGTACAGGAGGTTGAGAGTAGTGAGGTCATGAATAAGATTTCAAGGTTGCAGGAGTTTACTGACAGGCAGGAAGGTGTTGTGAAGTGTGTCTACTTCAATGCCAGGGACATCCAGAATAAGGTGGGTGAACTTGCAGCATGGGTTGATACCTGAGACTTTGATGTTGTGGCCATTTCGGAGACATGGATAGAGCAGGGACAGGAATGGCTCTTGTAGGTTCCAGGTTTAGATGTTTCAATAAGATCAGGGAAGGTAATAAAAGACGGGGAGGTGTGGCATTATTAGTCAAGGACAGTATTATGGTGGCAAAAAGGATGTTTGATGAGCACCCATCTACTGAGGTAGTATGGGCTGAAGTTAGAAACAAGAAAGGAGAGATCGCTTGTTGGGAGTTTTCTTTCAGCCTCTGAAATGCTCCAGAGGTATAGAGGGAAGGATTGTAATGATGATTCTGGACAGGACTGAAAGTAACAGGGTAGTTGTTATGGGGGACTTGAACTTTCCAAATATTGATTGGAAACGTTATAGTTTGAGTACTTTAGATAGGTCAGTTTTTGTCCGATGTATGCAGGAGGATTTCCTGACACTGAACGTAGATAGGCCAACAAGAGATGAGGCCAAATTAGATTTGGTACTGGGTAATGAACCAGGCCAGGTGTTAGATTTGGAGGTAGATGAGCACAATTCGGTTACTTTAGCAATGAAAAGATTTAGGTATATACTGCAGGGCAAGAGTTATAGCTGGGGGAAAAGCAGTTATGATGCGTTTAGGTGAGATTTAGGATGCAAAGGATGGGAAAGGAAATTGCAGGGGATGGGCACATTGAAATGTGGAGCTTGTTCAAGGAACAGCTACTGCATGTCCTTGGTAAGTATGTACCAGTCAGGCAGGAAGAGGTCGAACAAGGGAACAGTGGTTTACTAAGAATTTGAATCTCGTCAAAAGGAAGGAGGCGGCTTATGTAAAGATGAGATGTGAATGCTCAGTTAGGGTGCTTGAGAGTTACAAATTAGCCAGGCGGGACCTAAAGAGAGAGCTAAGAAGAGCCAGGAGGGGACATGAGAGGTCTTTGGCAGGTAGGATTAAGGAAAACCCTAAAGCTTTCTATAGGTTTGTCAGAAATAAAAGAATGACTAGGGTAATATTAGGACCAGTCAAGGACAGTAGTGGGAAGCTGTGCGTGGAGTTCGAAGAGATAGAGGCGCTAAACAAATTCTTTTCATCAGTATTCAGACAGGAAAAATACAATGTGTTGATGAGAATACTCAGATACAGGCTATTAGACTACAGCAGAACCTCGATTATCCGGCATTCAATCATCCGAATACTGGATTATCTGGCAAGATTGCAATGTCCTGATGCTCGGCTAAACCATGTTAGCTGGCATTCAATTATCCGGAATTCAATTAACCGAACGAAATACTCCCAGCCTGTGTCCTTCAGATAATCGAGGTTCCTCTGTAGACGGAATTGAGGTTGAAAAGGAGGAGGTGTTAGCAATTCTGGAAAGTGTGAAAATAGATAAGTCCCCTGGGCTGGATGGGATTTATCCTAGGATTCTCTTGGAAGCTAGGGAGGAGATTGCAGAGCCTTTGGATTTGATTTTTATGCTGCCATTGTCTACAGCAATATTGCCAGAAGACTGGAGAATAGCAAATGTTGTCCCCTTATTCAAAGAGGAGTGTACAGACAATCCTGGTAATTATAGACCAATGAGCCTTACTTTGGTTGTGGATAAAGTGTTGGAAAAGGTTATAAAAAATAAGATTTATAATCATCTAGAAAGGAATAATTTGATTAATATAGTCAACATGGTTTTGTTAAGTGTAGGTCATGCCTTACAAATCTTACTGAGTTTTTTGAGAAGGTGACCAAACACGTGAATGAGGGTAAAGCAGTTGATGTGGTGCATATGGATTTCAGTAAAATATTTGATAAGGTTCCCCATGGTAGGTTATTGCAGAAAATACGACAGTGTGGGATTGAGGGTAATCTAGCTGGTTGGATCAGAAATTGGCTAGCTTGGAGTAAAATGACAGAGGGTGATGGTTGATGGGAAATGTTCATCCTGAAGTTCAGTTACTAGTGGTGTACTGCAAGGATCTGTTTTGGGACCAGTGCTGTTTGTCATTTTTATAAATGACCTGGATGAGGTCGTAGAGGGATTAGTAAATTTGTGGACGACACTCAGGTTGGTGGAATTGTGGACAGTGTAGAAGGATGTTGCAGGTTACAGAGGGACATAGATAAACTGCAGAGCTGGGCTGAGAGGTGGCAAATGGAAAAATGTGGAAAAGTGTGAGAGGATTCATTTTGGAAGAAGTAACAGGAATACAGAGTACTTGGCTAATGGTAAGATTCTTGGTAATGTAGATGAGCAGAGAGATCTTGGTGTCCATGCGCATAGATCTCTGAAAGTTGCCACCCAGGTTGATAGGGTTGTTAGGAAGGCATATGTTGTGTTATCTTTTACTGGTAGAAGGGATTGGTTTTCAAAACCATGAGGTCATATTGCAGTTGTACAAAACTCTGGTGTGGCTACACTTGGAGTATTGCGTACAGTTCTGATCGCCGCATGATAGGAAGGATGTGGAAGCATTGGAAAGGGTGCAGAGAAGATTTACCAGGTATGGAGGGAAGTCTTATGAGGAAAGGCTGAGGGACTTGAGGCTGTTTTTGTGAGCGAGAACAAGGATAAGAGGTGACTTAACAGAGGCATACAAGATGATTAGAGGATTAGATAGGGTGGACAGTGAGAGTCTTTTCCTTGAATGGTGATGGCTAGCATGAGGGACATAGCTTTAAATTGAGGGGTGATGGATATAGGACAGATGTCAGAGGTAGGTTCTTTGCTCAGAGAAGAGTAAGGGTGAGGAATGCCCTGCCTGCAACAGTAGTGGCCTCGCCAACATTAAAAGCATTTAAATGGTCATTGGATAAACATATGGTTGATGATGGAATAGTGTAGGCTAGATGGGTTTCAGATTGGTCTCACAGGTCAGCACAACATTGAGGCCTGAAAGGCCTGTACTGCACTTAATGTTCAGTGTTCCTTCATCTAGATCATTAATGTATAAAGTGAAAAGGTGTGTTCCCTACACTGACCCTTTTGGTCTCCTTATCGAAAGGAAGATATGTCAGCACTAGAGAGATCCAGACAAGATGCACTATGAAGACACCAGCTATGCTGGGACTATCTTATGAGGCGAGGTTGAGCCTGTACTCACTGGAGCTTAGAATAATGAGAGGCAATCTTATTAAACATACAATATTCTTAAAGCACTTTATAGGGTAGATGTGGAAAGGTTGTTTCCCCTTGTGGGAGAGTAGAGGATGAGTGGGCATATCTCAGAGAAGTAATTGCACATTTATAACTGAGATGAGGGGGAATTTCTTCTTTCAGAGGGTAGTGAATCTGTGGAACTCTATTGCAGATGGCTGCTAAGGCTGGATCATTAAGTATGTACAAGGCAGAAAAGACATTTTTAATTATAAAGGAAATTAAGGGCTACAGGGAAAAGGTTTGAGAATTATTGGATAAACCATGATCTCATTGAATGGCAGAGCACAGTTAACGGGGCAAGTAGCTGACTTCTGCTCTTCCATCTTATGGAAAGAATAAATCTGCCATTTTTACAGACAGAGAAAAACAACTTTATTTTTGTTTAGAATACAAGATATTGCTTTGTCATTTTCTAGTTGACACTCCAGGAAGCTGGTCACTGTACAGCTCAGTGTTATTCCCTGAAACAGATTAAACTGCTGACATGTAAACTAGGATAAAACAGAATGGACTGACTAGGTAGCAGGAATTATACACATGCTCATTCTGAATTGGTTTGCAGTCTTTCACAGCAAAAATGGAAATCACAGTTCATTTCTCTTATTTATTTTGTATGAATTTAATTCTTAATCTTTCCAGGAGAGAATCTCATCCTCATTGGATTTGAAAAAAAACCTATCAACTTTTCGTATGTTTTGATTAAAATGTGGAAAGCAAATATTCTTACTAAGCATGAGTGAAGATAAATTTTAATCATTCCATGGGAATGCTCATTGCCAATTTCCATCTACTCTAAAATGATTTGATTTTGTTTAAACAAAAAATTTCATCAATGCTCAACAACTCCTGGGATCCACTGTACTATCACTGAATAAGACAGATTTGACACAAATTTCATAGTTCAAGTAAAAGGATCTTAACCTAGTTTGCCAAAGTGCCATTTGAAATTACAAAATTGAAGATTATCTGGTTGGCATGGATGGGTTGGACCAAAGGGTCGGTTTTCATGCTGTGCAGCTCTACGACTCTATAATTGACCCAAACTCTTATTTTAAATACCAGAAAACATAAAATTTCTGCAAAGACTGCATGATTAGCAAAATGTCACCTCTGCTTTATCCTAGTATCTCAAAACCGTACATTATTTTTTTCTCCTCCTCTCTTGAAAACAGTTTGACAACTACTAGATTTCCATTTTAATGATGCATAATACTTTCCAGTATCTCACCAAGTTAGAAACTGAAAGTCTCACAGGCGAATTATTTGATGTCAGGATTATTTGATACTAGGACGTTGCCTGGTATGGAGGGAAGTCTTATGAGGAAAGGCTGAGAGACTTGAGGCTGTTATTGTTCGACAGAACAAGGTTAAGAGGTGACTTAACAGAGGCTAACTAGATGATCAGAGGAATAGATAGGGTGGACAGTGAGAGCTTTTTTCCTCAGATGGTGATGGCTAGCATGAGGGGACATAGCTTTAAATTGAGGGGTGATAGATATAGGACAGATGTCAGAGGTAGGCTCTTTATCTCAGGGAGTAGTAAGGGTATGAAATGCTCTGCCTGCAACAGTACTGGCCTCGCCAATATTAAGGGCATTTAAATGCTCATTGGATAAATATATGGATGATGATGAAATAGTGTAAGTTAGATGGGCTTTATATTGATTTCACAGGTCGGCGCAACATCGAAGGCTGAAGGGCCTGTGCACTGTAATGTTCCATGTTCTATCTCCCGGGGTCACCTTCTTTCTTTTTTACTGCAAGCATGTTTCACATGAAAAGGTACCTTTGATAGAGTGTTTCCTAATTTCTTGGAGAACAAGATATTAGCTCTCCATGTGTTTCTGTCTTGATGGCAGTTTCTCTCTGACCAATTTTGAAAATTTCTGCATTTTATACCATTCCAACATCAGATCGTCTCATTGGTTTGATGTTGGCAAAACAATAGATTCAAACTCAATTGGGTTATAATATCCTGGGGCATAATTTAAACTAAATAGTTAAATTTGAATTGTTTTCAAAACAGCAACCAAAACTCAGGCATCCGTTTCACAGCCAAATGTTACATATTTTCAATTTTCCAGTACACTCTCATTCTGCCATCTAGTCATATACACAGGTGCTTGTAATCTCTCTGTTCAAATCAGCATTCTTTCTCTTTTAAATATACAGTACACGCCTTCAACTTCAAAACAAAGTACTAAACTGTAAAATTCAGTTATACCACAAGCTAAGGTTGCAAATTAGTTTGGGGAAATGGAAGGAATGTGGATATTTTCTCAGTTTTGTTTAAAACTATCATAGTGAGCGAGCCATATCTGATCTAAGTGGACTTTGTTCCATAACTCTGCTGCAAAGCAGATATCAGGCTTGCAGGAAAATTAGGCCATCTTGCCCCCAGCTGCCTCACTACCTGAACCTTGATTGTCTTCCACCTTCTCCTGTCCACTGTATGCTAATGCTAATCTTAGTGATGGGTCAAGGTTTGTGACAGATTTCCCAGCTGTGAACCTACAGCTACTCTCTGCAACCACCTGTTGGAAGATGGTGATAGGCCCAGAGCAGCAATGACAATGGCAAGATGTCTTCACTTAAGCTCAATGGACTCACTTTAATCTGGTTTCAAGTTATTCTTCATGTGTCCTTTCTGCCCTGCAAGTTCCAAGGCAACTCTTCTGATGGTGGCAAGTTCAGAGCGATTGGCTTTACTTGAATTGTGGGACCAGTGTCCTGTTAAATTGAATAACTAGACTGTAGAGAGGGCTTTAAACTCATTAGAAGGGAAGGGGTGAGGGTTTGGGGAGGTGCAAAATGTAGGTTTACAAAGGAATTTTAAAGCAGCTATTGGGTAATAGCTGGGGGTTGGGTGGGGTGCGGGAGAGAGGGGGAGTACTTTCGCGTGCAGTTGGAGATGGTTTGAACTAAAATGGGAGGGGTACAGGAGCCGATACATGGAGACAGAAGAGAAGGAAACGGAAAAACAAAAGATAGCATTGAAAATATGAGAAGTGATAGGCAGAGAATTCAAGCTCAACAATCAAACAGGGCTGCAGAGCAAAATTAACGGGACTAAGAATGTGAAAAGACAAGTGTTGTGTCTTGGTATGCAGAGCAATCACAAAAAAGTGAATGAATTAGTAATATAAATAGATACAAACGGGTGTGATAAAGTTGAGTGTACGGAAACATGCCTGCAAAGTGACCAGGGATGGAAACTGAATATCGTTGATTTATTTGAAAATCAAGGTTTTTTCATAAAGTTTGCAGGATCCTGAGCTTTATAAAAAGAGACATAGAAAACAAAAACAAGAATGTCATGCCAAATAATAATGAAATATCAATTAATGTCTGAGTATTAATCTAGAACACTGCAATCGATTTTGGGAGCCAAACTTTAGAAAGAGTGTCAACAACTCAGTGAATGCAAAAAAGACATAAGAACTATTGGGAAGATTAGAAAAGTTGGGATTCTTCTTGGACAAGAGAAAGTTTAGAGCTAATGTGAGAGATGGCTGAAGTGTAAACAATATTAAACTGTTTCCACTGCCAGGAGAGTTTATAAACAAATACTAATTTAGGATAACTGGCAAAAGAACGAGAGAGGGGACAAAGAGGTTTTCTAATGCACTGAGTTATAATGCCGTGAAACATGTTGATTAATTAGCTGGTGAAAACTGACTGAATACCAATTTTCAAAATCGAACTGCATCTAAACTTGAAAAGCAAACACTTGCATGATTGTGGGGAATAGCTGGAACTAATTAGATAACGTTTTAAAAGAGCCAGCATAAACATAATTTGCTGAATAGCCTTTTTTGTGCTGTATGAATCTTTAATCACTTGAGGGAAGGTGATAGATGAAAATATACCCAGTTACCTTGGCCACATTTGGCCTGAAATTATGAGACCTCATGGTACCAACAGTCAATGTGAGATCCACCTCCCATCATTGACAGCCTGCCACTGTGCCTCCAACTTCAGTGGAATAAATATATCTAGGATGGTAAGAGAATCTGAAACAATGGCTGATCAGTATGATTTTGAGAGTCAAGCTGTAGATTGAAACTTGTGGGAAATCTTCTGAACGCAGCTCTAATTCCCAGATAGCAGTGGGAATGTCTTTTTAGGGTTGACTGCATTGGGTGTGTTCATGACCCTGACCTGCTCATGACCTGATTTGATTTCTCAGTCACAGCTTCCTGGTTCCTTACTACCAATTTGATGTAACTGTAAGGCCTTTAGGTACCTTCAGAGAGAGAGAGAGAGAAGTTCAGTTTTAATCATGGTGACATGGAATTGCAGATACAAATAGGTCAGGTTGTGACAAAATGGTGGGTTAGTCCTAAAAGACATTTGAAATTCTCAGTCACTTTACTAATACCAATGTATATCTACACTTTATTTCGACTAAACTTGTTTGATCCAACATGACAGCAGAGTAGGACACTGCAGCAGGAGTTCAACCACTCCATCCGCTTCTTTTCGGTTTTGTTCCTTCAACGGCGTCCGAAATCCCAGCCCTCAGCACAAACTCAGTGAGGTCTCCTCTTGGGCCGGTGTGGCAATCTTTTAGCTCAACGTGGCCACAGTGTGAACTTTCAGCCTCAAGATGATTCCTGGTCAGTCTCCCAGCCTTCAGTGTCTCGAAGTGAAACCCAGTGTGGTCTGCAGTTGAGGCAAGGCACGGACTGGAAGCTACTTGCCAGCATGGACTGGGTTGGAAGGACTGTTGTTCAGAAGTCTTTATTTCTCTATTTTCTAATTTATTTCTACAATCTGTAATGCTGGACTTCTTATTTCTTAAGTGACGACTTGTAAACATTTCATTGTACTCATCTGAGTTCAGATGACAATAAAGCTGAATCAATTTGAATTTACAAATTTGGTGGGACTTGCATTTTGCTAGATTTCTGATTCTGTGACATAACCATTATTTCACCATAAGCTGTAATTAGATGTGTGTTTGAAGATACACCGACAATGTCACCAACTTTAACAAAACAAAAAAAAAATCCAATTCAAGATCACATACAATGCAGAGCAAGAAATCTTGGAGTATACATTACAATAATGTATGGTTCAATAATGTCTCAAGGCTACATAAGGCTAACTATGGTATCATAGAGTCATAGAGATGTACAGCATGGAACCAGACCCTTCAGTCCAACCCGTCCATGCCGACCAGAGTTCAGAGGACAATGGTATGAAATGTGTTTTTTGATAGGACATGAGACAATAGGCTCTCAGAATGACTAACATGTAAATGTCAATCTAAAGCACAAAAGCTTACATACAGTACAACTAAAATTGTGCAACTTGCCTCTTTGGCTCTCTGGACAGCATCACTGGGTGGATTCCTAATCTGTGGTGATGACTTTGTGTTGATCTTGTCATACAGCTAGCACAGAAAGATAAAATAAATATAAATGCAAACAAGAATAGGTACAAACAGAACATTGTTTGTAAATTATTGTAAACTCTTTCCTTTCCAAAAATGACTCACATAATTACTCACTCGCTCACTGCTGCAGAAGTTACACAACATACTTGTATAATAATTTTTCACTAGGCTAAATTTGCAATTCACTTCAGGAAGCTGCTTCTTGATATGACTATACGTGTGCAAAGCTGGTATTTTTACTGTGCAGTGTTATGAATAACTAGTTTATGATTCATATGTTTTAGAATGCATCTTTTAGTTTTAATTGTTGAAAATAGGAGTAACCGGTTGAGTATAAGGTAAAACAACCGTAATTAAAAGGCAATTCAAAAAAGTGGAATTTATTGTATTTCAAAGGCCTTGTTGATTTAAGAGATCCATAATGAGAAAGATCATGTAAACATCTGGAGCCATACTTTTGTAGCTATTCCAGCAGAGGATAAGTAATTAGAGTCCTAGAGATGTACAGTATGGAAAAAGAGACCCTTTGGTCCAACTCGTCCACAAGATCAATTTAGTCCCATTTGCCAGCATTTGGCTCATATCCCTCCAAACCCTTTCTATTCATGTATCCATCCAGATGGCTTTTAAATGTGGTAATTGTACCAGCTTCCACTACTTCCTGTGGCAGCTTATTCCACATATGCACTACCCTTTGCGTGAAAAAGTTGTCCCTTAGGCCCCTTTTAAATCTTTCCCCTCTCACCCCAAACCCAATGTTCTCTAGTTCTGGACTCCCCCACCTCAGAGAAAAGACTTTGTCTATTTACCCTATCCATGCCCCTCATGTTTATAAACTTCTATAAGGTCACCCCTCAGCCTCCAATGCTCCAGGGGAAAAAAAAAGCCCCAGCCTATTCAGCCTCTCCCTATAGCTCAAACCCTCCAACTCCTTGTAAAACTTTTCTGAAACCTTTCAAGTTTTACAACATCCTTCCGATAGGAAGGAGACCAGAATTGCACACAATTCAAAAGTGGCCTAAACAATGTCTGTACAGATGCAACATGACCTCCCAACTTGTACATTCAGTGCACTGACCAACAAAGGAAAGCATATGAAACACCTTCTTCACAATCTTATTTATCTTAGACTCCACTAAGATATGAACCTGTACTCCAAGGTCTCTTTGTTCAGCAACATTCCCCAGGACCTTTCCATTAAGTGTATAACTCCTGCCCTGATTTGCCTTTCCAAAATGCAGCACCTCACAATTATTTAAATTAAACTCCATTTGCCACTCCTCGGCCCATTGGCACATCTGACCAAGATCCCGTTGTACTCTGAGGTAACTTTCACTGTCCATTACACCTCCAATTTTGGTGTCATCTGCAAATTTACTAACTATACCTCCTATGTTCACACCCAAATCATTTATATGGTTTCCCATTCTTTTAGAAAACTCTGGAATTAAAAGCCAATTGCTGATTTGACTGCTATGACCATGAGACAAAGAAAGGGCTAGAAACAGGTTCAGGAGGGGAATCGAGTCCCATAACAGTCAAGATCTGGTAAGTAATAGTGAACTGAGCTAGCAGTTTATTTTGGGGACAAACATTAACTGAAGAAAAGAGCGCTAAGTGAATGTGTAGTAATTTGCCAAAAGGAAACTGATTATAGCTATATCACCTGAGGAAGAGTTTTGAGCACGGAGATAAAGGTGACTTTATTAGGATTTCAGTGTTTTTAACGGTGTTCATGATTTGGAGATGCCGGTGTTGGACTGGGGTGTACAAAGTTACAAATCACACAACACCAGGTTATAGTCCAACAGGTTTAATTGGAAGCACGAGCTTTCGGAGCGACGCTCCTTCATCTGGTTATTGATCAACCACCTGATGAAGGAGCGTCGCTCCGAAAGCTAGTGCTTCCAATTAAACCTGTTGGACTATAACCTGGTGTTGTGTAATTTGTAACTTTAACTGTGTTGGTGGTTTAAAGGGGTTGAATTTTATTTCTGATATTAGTAATGAGATTGCATCAATTGTACTTGTCTAGTTTACTTGTTTTCCTTACATAATACACTTTTATGATGTTTTGTTAAAAGTACATTGGTGGCCTCTTGTGAAGATTGACATTTGTGGCAAAGAAACTGAAAAATAAAGATTATGGTCTGTGAAGCGAGATTTCACGAGGTGATCTGACTTGTCCAGTATTACTTTTCTTCAAATTTATCTTTGTGAATTCCTTTAGAGCACAGCCAACTGGCAAGATGGGTTGATGTTAGAAATGCAACTGAAAGAGACAGCTGAGTAGATTGTAGAGGCATGCCTAGTGATCTTTCAGGAATCACTGGAGTCAGGGAGAGCCTCAGAGGACTGAAAAATGGCTGAAGTAACATCCCTATTTAAGAAAGGATGGAGGGAGAAAACAGGAACATATAAACTGGTTAGCTTGAACTTGTTAGTTTGTAAAATTTGAGAATCCATTATTAATGTTGAGATTGAGGTGTACTTGGAAGCACTTGTTAAAATAGGGCTGAATCAGCAAGGCTTTGTCAAAAGGAGGTCATGCCTGGCAAACCTGTTAGAATTCTTTGAGGAGATAATGAGCAAGTTAAAGAGATAAAGACAAAGGAAAGCCAGTGGACATGATCTATTTGGATTACCAGAAAGTGTTTGACAAGATACTACACAGGATGCTGCTGATTAAGAGCTCATGGTGTTAAGGAAAATGTAATGGATTGGATGGAGAATTGGAAGACTGGCAGAGTGTAGGGGTAAAGGGGTTGATTTCAGGATGGCAGGTGGTGACTACTGGAGTTCACAGGGGTCTGTGTTGGGGCCACAACTATTCATGTTATATATGGACGAAGGAACGGAGGACATTGCTGATGACACAAATATACATGGAAAGGCAAGTAATGTTGAGGAAGCGGGGAGGTTGCAGAAAGACTGGGACAAGCTAAGAGAGTGGCAGGAAGTGGCAGATGGAATACAATATGGCAACTGTGAGATTATGCACTTAGATAGGAAGAGTAGATGTAAGTCTGTTCCCTGAGCTGGAAGGTTCGTTTTCAGGAGTTTTGTCACCATACTAGGTAACATCATCAGTGAGCCTGTTTGTCCAATGTAGTGTTAGTTACAGTTCTTGCAAACCCACTAACACACTAAAACAGCAGCTAATGAACTTGAAACACCCTGTATAGACAACATGCAAAACTAACGCCATTTACAAAATACCTTGCAAGAACTGTAACAAACACTACATTGGACAAACAGGCCAAAAACTAGTCACCAGGATACATGAACATCAACTAGCCACAAAAAGACATGACCCACTCTCACTAATATTCTTAAATACAGATGAGGAATGATACCTCTTCGACTGAGACAACACATCCATCTGAGGATAGGCCAAACAGAGACATGCATGAGAATACCTTGAAGCATGGCATTCCAACTGGAACTCTATCAATAAACATATTGACTTGGACCCCATTTACCACCCTCTGAGAAAAAGAACAGGAAATGGCAACACCACTGGAAATGATGTCATCAACCCAAGGCAACCTAAACACATAAATAGAAAGTGAGTCACTAACACCAGTGCTTCACCAGAGGCTCACTGATGTTCCTTAGTAAGGTGATGAAACATCTGAAAAGGAACCTTCCAGCTCAGTGAGCAAACTTACAGCCAGAACTTCAACCTGAGCTCAAACTTCTCAAAACTCAGTCGGAAGAATAGAGGCATAGACTATTTCCCAAAAGGGGAAAGGCTTTCAAACTCTGAAGCACAAAGGGATTTTAGAGTCTGAGTTTAGAATTGTCTTAAGGTTAACATGCAGGTTCAATTGGCGGTAAGCAACATAAATGCAATGTTAGTATACATTTCAAAAGGGATAGAATCCAAGTCCGGCCTGCTCTACTAACATCTCTGAACAGGTTGATTAGAAAAACAGCTTAATTTTAAAAAATGAAAATAAATATGTGCCATCATACAAGTCCACGACATATGTATGTTTACATTTTGCCATTTCATGGAGGTGGATTTTTTTCTCATACAGTTTTATTGTGACTTTAGATGGAAGCCAATTAATGATACATAAATTATATGATAACATACAATATGAATCATATGATACTCATTAGAAAGTCTTTTAAAACTGCTTTCAGTTTAATTTTCTTTTTAAAAACACACTTCTGTTCTTTGAAAATAAGAAAAGTACTCGTAAAAAATGCTTTAGCTAATATTTTTCCATTGTACTAGGAAGTCCATCTATGAACTCATTACTGACCACATAATTAATTATAGCCCAGCAACTCTATCAGCAGGAATTTAAATCATACATGAATGTTAATTTCCCACGGAACCATAATTTATACTGCACCAACCATTAAAAACGCCATGGAGCAGCATAGGTGGAACAACGTACAGTGCTGTGGAACTGCATGGAAGATTCTATCCATGGAAGGAAATTAGCATGTGTTTAACCTACATACAAGTCAGGTATTGTCGATTCAAAGTGATGCAGCTGGAGGATATAGAATCATGTATCCCAGCTAATCTGAGTATAGTTATGGACAGGGCTCCAACAAAGAGTCTTGAATACCAAGAAAAAACAAATTGAACAAACTTGTTGTACAGCACTATAAAAGAGATGCAAAGAGATTCAGTGAGCCCCAGAAAAATAAACCATGGTTAAATCTCATATGACTTTCGTGATGTGTTTGATCTAGTTCATTGATTTTCCTTCAAAAAACATACAGAGCAATATTCCAAATCACTGTGAACCAAGGAAAGATTGGGTAAAGCAGGCTTTTGTTATGGAGCAATTTTTAAACATATTTTATAAAAAATTTTTTAAAAATTACCTCAGATATTACTACTTGAATTACTGAAGTGATAGAATTCGATTCATATAAATATATTGGTTCTCACTGGATTTAGAGAGGATTTCTCATGTTTGAAATATTGAAAACAAATCAGTATAGAATGTACTTGCTACATTTTAACTGTGTATACACCTTGTTTTCATTGGACAAGGGGTGGATGGATGTGTGTGAGAGAGTGTGTGTGGCAGAGTGTGAGAGTAAGAGTAAGACAGAGAGAGAGAGAGAGAGAGAGAGAGAGAGAGAGAGAAAGAAAATGGGAGGGGGGTGGGGGGGGGGGGTGGTTAAATGCACGTCCCAATAAATTCAGTATTCCAATTAAGGGAATCAAAGTTGGACTTAATGTACATTATTCTGCAAGAATAAAACATGATTTAAAATAAAACACTATTAAGTCCAATTCCACTAAGAAGGCTACATAAATGAATGACACTTCCCTTTATGAGAAGCTAATACAAGTTTAGCAGGGATCCAAATGCAAACTTCAACTAATTCTTAAGACATTACTGGCTACTTTGGAATAATAATTTGACTTTTTAATTCTGCAGTGACAAAGAGAAATGTTGCCATTTCAGCCGCAAAACTATTAGCATCGCCGCTGTTTCTTTGGTACATTATAAATAAAGAGAGACACAGAATTTTATCTGCGTAATGTCATTTTTCAACATTGATTAATCAATCATCAAATTCTCATCTGAAACTCTGGTTACAACAAAAAGCTTTAAAATTACAAAGGGTGATTATTTATAGGTGAACACTTGTTGCACGTGCCAAATTCAGATGTGGTTATTTTATTGCAGGTGTTACTTTTAATGGATTATATCTTCATTAAAGCAATATTTGCAAGCAGTTAATATATCAGCCAATGTGACTGCAAAACATTTTTCTTTCAACTGAAAATTCAGATAAAAAGAAGAGAAGCTTCATTAAACAGTGCTGAAAATCTATGAAGGTGAAACTACTTATCATCTATGTTGGAGTGTAAATACAAAGGAGTTCAAACAGGCAAAAACAGAACTAAACTTGGTGGGTGGGAACTGGAGTGCACGATAGGAATGCAGTTGAGCCCAGAGTCTTATCCAACATGGTAAATGGCATCCTCACTTTATACTCTTGCCCTCTCCTTTTCAAAATTGCATTCATCATTGTCCATCAGCAGTTCAATCTTTGCCTTATTTTGCAATGGCAGTATACTATCTCCAACAATCTCTTCTACTCCAAAGTGTGCTGTTGCCTTCCAAATCAACACCCAATTTTCCACAATGCCACTCAATTCTGTCCTTACACAGCAGCGAAATGGCTCTAATCAAAGTCATAAACAGAACCTTTGTGATTATAACTATGATGCACCAATATTCCTCCTCCTTCTCAAACTCCCAGTTTTTGATGTGGTTAAACTCTGCACTCAATTTCAAAAGGAACTACACAGTAATAAATTGATCTAAAAACCAAAACAATTATGAAAATACTGAGCAGTTCAACCAATATCTTTGGACAGAAACAAAGTTAGTATTTCAGGTTGATGACCTTTCATCAGAACTGGTGAAAATAGTGGGACAAGGACAAGAGGAAGATCTGTGATAGAATGGAAGACAAGAATTGAATAGAGTTAGTCTTTCAGGGCCAAGCAGAAGGGACCACATTATGAGCAGCAAATATAATAGACTTCTTTCCAGGAATTTATACAGCGAATGGCAGAACCCTCACAAGTATTGATATGTCGAGAGATCTGGGTGTGCAGGTCCATAGATCACTCAAGGTGGCAGTGCAGGTAGATAAGGTATTGAAAAAGGCATTTGGCATGCTTGCTTTCACAGGAAGGGGCATTGAGTATAAGGATAGACAAGTTTTGCTGCAGCTTTACAGAACTTTACTTGAGCCACACTTGGAATGCTGGTAGTTCTTCTATAATGCTATGATTGTGTTCATGTACAACCCTGGATTATAGGTAAACCATACTTTAGAAACAGCGCTCAAAATGTTGGCGGTGTAATTGTGTTTCAGCCTACACTAGTTTTAAAAGTCTGCACTTTAGAAACAGTGTTCCTACTTTGTCAATTGCATTACAGCAAATTCATCTTAAAGAAACGCGCAGTACAGCAGAACGACCTGTACTGGTTCTGGTCACCACACTACCAAAAGGATGTGGATGCTTTGGAGAGAGTACAGAAAAGGTTTACCAGGATATTGCCTGGTATGTGGGAGTTTAGCTATGAAGAAAGGTTGGATAGACTAGGTTTGTTTTCACTGGAAGACAGGGGGTTGAGGGGTGACCAGATAGTAGTTTAAAAGATAGTAATGGCATAGGTAGAGTGGGAAGTATGAAGCTTTTTCCTAGGGTGGAGGGGTCAATTACTAGGGGGACAGGGTCAAGGTGTGAGGGGACAAGTTTGAAAGAGATGTGAAAAGGACGTTTTTCACATCAAGAGTGGTGAGTGCGTGGAACGTGCTGTAAGTGGTGGTGGTGGAAGCAGACACAATAGCAGTATTCAAGAAGCACCTGGATGAAATCGTGAACAGGAAAGGAATAGAGGAATACAGATCTTTTAAGTGAAGACAGTTTTAATATGGAAGAGTAAAATGTGTCAGCGCAGGCTTGGAGGGCCAAAGAGCCTGTTCCTGCGCTGTATCATTCTTTGTTCTTACTAAATTGGAATAAATACCTGTAACTGTTGCTTCATCTGGAAGGAGCATTTAGGTCCTCGGATGGAGTGAAAAGAGATGCCATTGAATGGGTAGGAGCTTTGAGAGTGATTGAGAAGTGGACAAAGGTATCAAAAATCAATGGCGAATGCTGGAGCTCGAGGAGGGTAAAGTCTGATTAGGATTCATTAGTGTGACTATTTGGGGGTCTTCAACTGTTTAATTTTACTGTATTGTGAATGCAGAAGTAAAAAGGCCGATTTGGTTCAACTTTCTGTCACTATTGCATAATAGAAATTTTGCTGCATCATCAAAACATATGTGATCAAGATACAGGAATAGGGAGAATGGAATGGAGCCCTTTCAGTGTGAGAGATGCAAGTATAGTGCCAGAGCTGTGAATGGCAGTGGCTTACGAAGAAAATTAGTTGATATGCTGTTTCCAGAAATGGAGACAACGACGTCGATGATGGGAACGGAAAAGTTGGAAATGGGCCATGTGAAAAATACTGAGAGAAGGGTAGAAGAGGAAGCAAGGTCGAAGAAGTTTCTTAATTCATGGTTATGGCCAGGAAACTTGAACCTTTAAAAGTGACAGAGAGCATCAATGTGTGTAGTGAGAGACAGGACAAGTGAAGGGTCATGGTAAGAAGAAAGCAGTTCAGTGGACAGGAACAGGCTGAAATGGTGGGCCTACCTTGTATAAGTAAGCTGCACATGGCTGAGAGGCTATCATAATGGGAAGCATTCGAAACAAGATCAGTGGAGGAAATTAGACTAGTGATTACTCTGGAAGCAATGGCTTGACATTTGATCAGACAACAGCAGGTCAGACCCACTAGTGCATAAGTATAGCTGGTTCAGAGAAAGACAGAATTGAGATGGCCGATGTCAAGTTGGGAGAAAAAAATCAAACTACGAAAGGGGCATGAGTGATGTGTCCAGATGAAGGAAGAATAATTAAAGTGGCTGAAAGGATCCAAGTGTGGAATGTCTCCATGCGAAGTACATGGAAGTGAATGCAATGGAACAACAACTCAACTTCATCCTGAGTTTGAAACTTCATTAAGGTGGGGATGTGAAGGGACAAAGTATGGTCCCTATTTTGGCCAGATCGGTCACTCTTAGACAAGGGAAGGTCAGTGGACATTGTGAACATAGGGCAAAGGGTGAGATTCATTTTGTTAGTAGTCAGGACTTCCAGTAATAATCATTAGAAAAGATAAATGCAAGAACTTTAAAGTAAGTAAGTTGCAAGTAATCCTATTCCATTTCAATTACTTACTGACAAAATTAAAAATCAC
The DNA here is from genome assembly GCF_047496795.1 of Chiloscyllium punctatum. Classification (NCBI taxonomy): domain Eukaryota; kingdom Metazoa; phylum Chordata; class Chondrichthyes; order Orectolobiformes; family Hemiscylliidae; genus Chiloscyllium; species Chiloscyllium punctatum. The sequence continues at coordinate 53,614,422 of NC_092753.1, forward strand.
ACGGCAGGTTATCATCCAACAGGTTTATTGGAAGTATTAGCTTTTGGAGGCTACCTGACGAAGGAGCATCGCTCCAAAAGCTAGTACTTCCAAACAAACCTGTTGGATTATAACCTGATGTTATATGATTTTAAACTTTGGCCACCCCAGACCAACACTGGCACCTCCCCATCATTACTGACAAAATCCAGTATAGTATTAAAGAAGAAAACTAATCTTTTCATATGTGGAAGTAATTCACAGAATAACTACTGCTGTGTCATGACAGATACTATCAAGGCATCATTAAGTGCATACTTCTGCTATTCCCACACCAATAGTAAAATGGCTGATCAATCAATATTCTAAAATTTTGCAGTCATGATATTTGCATTTTAAATTTCTTTTACTGACGCGAGTTTAAAGTAAATAAGTTCTAATTCTTCAAATTTAACTGTACGATTTGGTGCAATGCTGTGAGGCCATCCAGAAACTATTTCACACCATCATTTTGGAATAGCAATAATGATCACTATTATATCCCACTTGACTGAGAATAACACAAGGAAACCTTTCCACGGAAAGCAGTTTCAAATGAAGAGTCATTAAAAAATAGAATTCAACATTCATATCTTGTAATATTAATGAATATACAATTATTTCTTTTTGTTGTGCTCGGCTGCTTTTGTTGTTTTTTTTCTCAAATTATACATGCATTTTAGAACAGCGGTGATGCAAATTTGAGAGCAATTAATCTTCTAAGCAATTCACACCTATATCATTTCAACAGTGAATGATAACATTGAAAACAGACAAAATGTCCCATGGACATCAGCTGCTAGCTATCCTTTTACCGAGGGCAGATATGAACACACAATAAATCAATACAAAATACCTTCAAGTGCACAGGCTGATTCGTGGCTGATAGCATAGGATTTGACAACAAAATTGAAATGTAGAATATACTGCCTGATTCTGTTGTTGTAAGTTTGTTTGATAGATGAAGACAATTTGTAAACAGGACACAACCCGTTTATATAGTATTAATTGACTATTGCACTAAAGTGAACCATGCAAATTAAATCCACATTAAGTCCCTGGATAATTTTCCAGTATCTAGAAGCGCAGAATGATCTAACCAACAATGATTTGCACCAAAAAATTGGGCAGGAGTGGTATTAATGCTCCTTTAAGCCTTAGGATTATCAACATGTCTTGTGCATGACTCTTGTAACACAACTCCATGATCATCTCCCTCATTCATCAAATATGGTACTATCTTTGCATTCAGCAGCTGCCAGATTACTTGCAATATTCCCATGTTCACATTTTATCATGTGCCATGCTTTGGGATCTGACCATATTAAAATAAGGGCCTGATCACGAAAAATAGTTTAGGCTTTTTACTGGGGCCACTATCAATGTGCCCATACTACTCTATCCATTTTCTGCTAATGTTCACTATACATTAAATATATCCTTTAAGAAAAAAGATTAATCAGATATTTCTAAAATCTACTAATATTATACCACTCCTGACTGACTTCATATTAGTGTTAACCTTGTTTTAATATAAATTTTAGAACTTCAATAACGACTCATAAATTGAAAGTAGCAGTAATAACTCTATCTGGAATAAACTATTAAGGGACAAGAACAAACTTATACAGGAATAGAATGCAATTAGCCATATCTGGGAGAAGAAAGAGTTGAAGCAAAACGAACAGAACTGTTTTAACAGCTGCTTGATTAGTGGTTCCCTCATGGCACAAGAGCAACTGATTGGCCAGCTAAAGAATTTAAAGAGTTAATCGCAGGAAAGCTGTTCCTTGAAACAGTCAGTCAATGCCAAACGTACAAGGAACAAGGAAGCTATTTCTCAGAAAATAGGCTGCAGACTTACAATATCTTAGATGAAAGAATTTAAAGGATCATCAATAATGTGTCACACCACAAACTTGAGGAATTCAACTCCAGGGTTCCTCAGGAGCAGAGCTTTGGAGAATGAAGTTGCAGAAGGGTTGAAGCCTGAACACACCCAGAGACAGACACTATTTGTAGCGATTGTAGCTAAATTCCATCATTAATCAGGTAATAGCCAAGCTGAGTTGTGAGGCTTGACTTGCTTACTTGAGGAGTCTTATTTTGCTTGCTACATTCTATAAAGGTTCAATAATTGTTGCAATGTGTGATTGTGTGATTTCTTAATAAGTAGCCAAATTAAAGGTAGCTTGTAGCAATTTACATACAACAAAAAAAGCATTTTTCACGATCAGGCCCTTTTCTGATTAAATGTGAAATTGAAGTTATTTTGTAGTATAACTGGGCTATTGTGCAGATGACTCTGCAGCAAAGGTCAGTTTAATAATTTCAGTAAATCCACTTAAAGTTCATACCACTGGATGTGTTTCATACATTACATTATATAACAATGTTAAAAAGAGATCTGCAAAGAAAAACAAAAGCAGAACATGGACTCAATTGCATTCTATTCCAAAGATAAAGAAATCGCAGGGTTACATGAGATTAGGTGAATTGCTTGTACAGAGAGCTGGCATGGATATGACCCACCAAATGGCTATAAACACTTCATGATTATAGATTTGGTAGAGACATTTAAAATTCATTCGCTGATATGACTTCTTTGATTTTTTCCACACTGTGATATCGCCTTTAACCAGTTTAGCAAATTCCAATGTTTCTGCAAGAAGTCCCTGCTGTTCTTCTCCCCATAGGTTTATTATAATTTTTAAAAAGTAGATCTGGATTTGAAATTATTTGTTCGTCCATTTTGGAGAATTCTCACTTAACTTGCACTATCTTCTGTATGTAAATTTATTATACAATACCAACCATATGTGTAAAACAGTTAAATTTTTCTTCAAACTGATATCTTTCATCAATTTTAATTTACTCAATTCCTCATTCCTTTGAAGCTTACTTTTGTAGTCTATATTTGATCCCACTCTTCTGGGTACCAATTACTACGTAATCTTTAATTTTATCTTCTTTGGTCACTCGTTCCTACAGGTTTCAGATTTTGCATTTTTGACGCTATCCTGATTCCTCATCAGGACAAAATCTAGATGTGAGGCATGAATGGGAACAGGAAATATATTTCTACTTTTATTTCTTTTATGTGTCAAGCAATGTCACAACCAAATAATTTTAAAATTAGAAAAGAAATAAACTTGTATTAGTTTTTTTTGCCAAGACTAATTTATTGGCTTTAACACTGAATTACAAAAGCTATGACCTGCTGTAAAAACAAAATAAAAACATCCATCTGATTTTACATAAACTGCCCTCAGTACAGGATGAGATCCATTTGACATCTCCTTAGTATCTGAACTCAGTTCTAAAGTGAAGAGCTGGTATAAACAAAAACTATTACTGGCAGAAATTGCTCAAAATAGGTTCAACACAGCCTCTTGTTACAAAAGTGCACACTCGATAATGGACCCACTCTTTTATCAAAGCGCATCATTTGATTCCTTTTACCTTAACTTTCCCAAAGGCAGTAATTCATTCAGGCTCATGTACTACAGGCAACACAGGCTTCCCTGAATCTTGCCAAGCATTCCTTCCATAACATCAAATCTTGATCCCATCAAGAAATATTGTGGTAAACCTTGAAAGCACTGCAGCTTTTAAAATAATTTTCCACTTGCTAACTGCAGAACTTGGAAAAATATCATTCTCTTACTTAGCTTGGACTTTAAACGCACAAACTGGGACTATCCTTTTGGTTTGATGCATTTCAAAAAAGACATATTCATTCCAACCAGATCTGATGTTTAATTTGAAAGTACATGTGATTTCCCTCATTTTGGAAAACATCCCACAAAGGAGAAATGACAATATTTTCTCTCATCTAGGTTATCACATAAACTCACTAGGAAATTGTCTCATAGATTCAGAGACCTTCTAATGATACATAAAAACATATACAACTCCACAAGTAATTTATTATTATAATGTTTGTGGAGCTGCTTTCCATAATCTTGTTATGTCTTTGATGATTGCAGTCAGATGAGTTAATTGCAGAAATATCATACAATCACCTAGTTCAGATGAACAAAGCAAAATAAAAATCAGGTGCTGACAACAGAGTAGCTCAGTAGCAAATTCAATCAGTCCAGTAACAATAGATCAAAAAATATTAAAAGGCAATATTCCCTACCTTCACTCAAATTAAATTCAATTCAATTTTGCCCATGTTCAATACTGTTCCGTAAGCATTTATTCAAGTTGCTACTGACCTGGTTATTCGGCTCTACCTGACCTGAGTTTCCTGCTTTCTTTATATTAAGAGTACTTGGAGTTCTCAGTTGAATTGCCAGAAAAACTAACAATAAAACTTCACATCGAATTGCCATATAAACTCATCACAACTTGAAAAGTCCAAAGTCCTCCTGGAATAGAAAAATTTGGCTCTTTTCATTGCAGAGAAATGTATACAATTCTGCTTGTATACAGTCCAGTTTGTGACCTTCAACATTTTCTTGGCAATGCATACATGAAAACTAACTTAACAGAATAGACAAAACAAATATTTACAAGGTGGATTTTCACCTTTTGCTCCTATTACAACACAAATGTAAAGAAATGATGCAATTCTAAAGCATTTTCTCGCTCACATATGCCAGTGATCTTTTCAGGATTAGAATTTATTCTAGCTGTGTAATATGCCCAACATTTATTTAGCTTTTTGATAAATAAGTTCTATCCCCCCAATGCATTCAGCTGAACTGTATTTCATGTATACTGTTGCTACTCATGCAACTTGAGAAACGTGAGAGTTGATCGTACAGTTATACACATCTATTTGTCCCCTCTAAATTGGGTTATCAAATTAGGAAAAAAGTTGGTTTCATCCATCATCTCCTTTTAAATACAAATATTAAACAGTAATTTCCAATATTCAAAAGTAACTGTACTTCAAAAGTTATTAATTATTAGTAAAGTGCTTTGGGACAATACGAAAGAAAATAAGCAAATGTAAGGTTATGCTTTAGTATATGTTCCTTAATAGACAATTAATTTGTGGCATGACAAATTTTACTTGACTTATAATTCGAAAATTTGGACTAATATTTTAAGGAACAAAAACTCAAGCCATATTATCAGTTTAGAAAAGCTGGAAATAAAAGGTCAGCATCAATAAAGGTGACAATGAAGCTATGGACTGCTGTAAAGACCCAGCATGTTCAATGTCCTTTAGCAGAGGAAACCTATCCATGCCCATCTTGTCTGATCTACAATGACTTCAGTCCCATAGTGTGGTCAATAGCCCCATGAAGTGGCTTAGCAAATGACTCACAACTGTATCAAATCCTCAAGTACAATGTTTTAAGAAGACCCATTAACAACTTTTAGGGCAACAGGAGCTAGGAATAAAGGTTTTACAAATAAGTTATATTTACCTCTCACAAATTAAGGGTTAAGTGTTCTTAAAATGTGGTTGTTATTTTCCAATGCCAGTTATCTGTACTGAAACTTTAAACCAAATACTGTCATACAGTTTGTTGCTTGATAACTTTCAGACTTTTACTTTGAAAGTACTGACCTTTTGTTCTTTCGTTGTGACCTTCAATTTCACTAAAGACTTGCTGGTTAATACGTATTGTGAATCATATGAAGTTATTAATTCTGGTCCTGAATACCAAGGCTATAAACGTATGCGAGCACACCCACTGCAAGTATTGAAACAAATCTTTGTCTGATTCAGTGTCATACTTAGTCCAGTGTAATCTATGAAAGTGATTTTTTTTAGCATCATATTAAATTTCAGAGGCAGCTAACCTACAAATCAACTGGAAAGTCAGGGGCAAACTTGCCTTCACTGGCCCAGGTAGGGCAAAAGTAAGATGGTGGAGACTGAGAGATAGGGGAATGGTTAAAAACTATGTGCCTCTTTGTTAAAGGCAGGAAGGGGTAGGCCTTTGTGGGGCACACTGTGCAGGAACAGGAGGGACATGCCCACCATGTCATGCATTCAGCCAGGCCACACGTCATGCCTCGCCTGTCAGCAGGAGGAGGCCCTTTACTGGAGATTTACGATTCTCAATGGACTTTAGGGTAGCTGGCCTACCAATAGTTACTCTGTCTCTAGTATAATATCAGAAGAAATGGGTAGCCACAGCCATAGTACACCCTCGCATCCATCTTGATTTGACCCCACCACCAGTACTTCACACGCCCCCTTCACCCCACTTCTCCACCTCTGCATGTGCCATTATGTATAATGTCCACTATCTGGAGATAAATCCTAGCACATTAGCTTTGGAATAAATACTTTTCCATTTCACAGTCTGTTGAAAAAGTTTTGTTTGATTGTAATCATATGATACTGTATAAGAATTTCAATAAATACTCTGCACTTCTGTGTTTAAATAATGTGTCTTTCTACTATTTCCTTGTGGAATTTACAGTCAAGATCAGGGAAGCTGACGTTAGGTTAGCCCAAAAATACTTTGTGGATTTGAGTACTGGTTTATGCAAATTCAAGGCTGATATCATACAGTATACCTGCATACTTCACAGACTCATTGAAAGACAGTGAGGTAGACACTAACATCTTTATTATAACATCCATCCGAAAACCTAAAAGAAATAACATTTTGCCTGATGTTGAAAGTAGATTTCCATGGGAATTAACCAATAGTTTTTCAGCAAAACTGTACACTCTTAGAAACTGCTTCCTTTTATCAGGGTACCACTCTTGGTCTCTAGCAGTTCGACTTTATCTTAGAATACAGTTTTTCACCCTCTTCAGTAACATAACACTTGATTACATTATATATTACAGGTTATTGAATCCAATTCTCTAGTGTAGTGTCTAATATCTTGCTCTTTACACATTTCTCATCTCTCTGATGTTTTCTGTTTTCTGATCTGCTGATGGCAGGGTAACATCATCTGTTACATCATCATAACTTACATTTGTAATATATGACACTGACAGGATATTCTGGACCCACAGTACTAATTCTGCCACAGCATGGAGCAAATGATAAGCTCAAAATACTCTCAATCCAAAAATACTTTTCGCAGAGAATGCTGAATGGGCCCAGAGTAAGTCAGTATGAACTTGGTACAGAAAGAAGTCAGCAGAGAAAGAGTCCAAAGTACAAGCAACTGGAGATCACAAGTGCAGGGTGCGAGTGTAGCTAAACACTTGGCTACAGGACTGGTGCAGGAGGGAGGGCTTCAGATACGTAGATCATTGGGGCACCTCCTGGGAAAGGTGGGACATGTACATGAAGGATGGGTTGCACTTAAACTGGGCATCCATGTCCTGGGCAGGAGCTTTGCTAGAGCACTTCAGGAGGGTTTATACTAGTTTGGCAGGGGGATGGGAACCAGAACTATAGATCAGAGGAGTGGGTAGTTGTTGAACGGGCAGAAATATAATGCAGATAGTCTGTTAGGAAGGATACACAATTGATAGGTTAAAGTGTGTCTGTTTCAATGCAAGGAATGTCAGGAATAAGAGTGGTGAACTTTGGGCATTGATCAGTACTTAGAACTATGATGTTGTGGCCATAACGGAGACATGGATTTCACAGGGACAGGAATGGTTACTGGATGTTCCAGGGTTTAGACCATTTAAGAAGTACGGGGAGGGGGTGTAAAAGAAGAGAAGGTGTAGCATTGTTAATTAGAGAGTGTATCACAGCTGCAGAAAAGGAGGTTGTTGAGGAGAGTTTGTCGACTGAATCAGTATGGATGGAAGTCAGTAACAGGAGTGGAGCAGTCACTTGATTGAGTAGTACTGAATGATTAGAGGGATGTTGTTCCTCTGTTCAAGAAAGGGAATAGGGAATCCTTGGGAATTACAGACCAGTCAGACTTCAGTTTGTGGTAATCAAGGTACTGGAAAGGATTCTGAGAGATAGGGTTTATGACTATTTGGAAAAACATAGTTTGACATAGCTTGTGAAAATGGGGTCAGATTGTAAAATAGATATGAAAGCATTGGGTTGAGCAAAATGAGGAATATTAGTTCAGACATCTGTACCAACAATTCAACTGAAAGATGGGTACAATGTGAAATGTAGAATACGGATTCTACCAGAAGTTTTGGATCTGTCTGGTGAGCATGTTGAGGCTTTGAAACTTGACAGGTCATCACAGTCTTGCCCTACTTCTCTGTAGACATGATTTGTTCTCTGTTGTTTGCAAACTGTTGGGTAGTTTAAATGCCTATGCTTCTGTTGGGTTGTAAACTCAGCCTGCCATCTTTGAAAGGAACAGGAGCCCAAACTGACTGCAACCAATGGAGAACTTCTCTGGCTTCTTCACACCCAATTCCCACGAGTTGAGTGTGTTAGGTTTCTTCAATGCCACGCATTGGTCAAATGGTATCTCGATGTCTTACCCACCTTAATATCAGCCTTTTCATTCATATTTTAATGTGGTCAGGAATTGAATGGCTCTGGCAGAACCCAAACCGTTTATCAGCAAATACATTACTGCTGTTAAATTACTGCTTGGTTGCATTGTCAATGGTACCTTACATCATTTTATTGATATTTGAGAATACTGAGAGCGGTCTTTGTGGTGGCAGAATATTAAGTCAGAAAGTCAGTTCAATGCAGACAGGATGCCTCAGTAGTAGATTTATTGGATCAACATGCTCAGTTATGTTATGACACACCTCTGTAGCAGGTAGGGCTTGAACTCTGGTGTTCTGGCTCAGTGGTGGGGACAGTCTGACAGCATTCAGGGAAGAAATGCAAACCAAATGTTGTGTGTTTGGACTTAAATCACTGAGGGAGAACATAGAAAAATAAAGAGTCAACTGGGATATACCCTAAGGCAGAGTTGAATAAATAATAGCCCAAGGACCATATTAGTTCTTTTGGAGTTTTTCATCTGACTGTCAAGTTGTATTGCAGGTTAACAATCACTTAACTATTTATAGAGTCAGAGTCATATAACATAGAAACAGACCCTTTGATTATTAAAAATAGTAAAAATATAAAATCTTATCAAATCAATTAATGTACGTATGCTATTACATCTATCAAACAATTTACTGTCATACAGCATGCATTGCCAAAACAAAGCACTTCACAATGAACCCTATGAAAATTTGCATTTATGACTTAATTTCATCTATGCATGAGATGTAACAACTCTTAACAAACAGCCTTTTTGAAAAAAGGCTGGCAATTAGATTTTTCACTTTCCATAAAATGAATCTTCATTTTAATATTCCTTCTTCAGATTTATATTGCTTAGAATTTGATTTATTTTGAAGGCTTGTAGTTTGAATATATTTTGAATATTAAAACAATCAAATAGGGAATTACTAATATACTACCTGTGGACAAGCCCGATGCATACACAGGATCTGCTTGGATGAGGGGGGATGCGACGGACTCTTGAAGATGTTGAAGGATGCTCTCATAAGAACAGAATACGATGCTCAGCTCATTGATCATCATTCTCATCAGCAAAAAAACTGTAATGACCTCCTCAGAAGACAGACACAGGATGCGACCGACAGGGTACCCTTCGTTGTCCAGTCCTTCCCTGGAGTGGAGAAACTACACCATGTTCTTCTCAGCCTTCAACACAGAGTCACAGAGTCCTACAGCACGAAGACAGGCTCATTGGCCCAAACTGGTCCCTGCCAACCAAAACGTCCATCCTTGCTAACGCCATTTCCCTGCACTTGGCCCATATCCTTCTAATCCTTTCCTATCCATGTATTTGTCAAAATGCCTTTAAATGTCGTTAATGTACCCGCCTCAACCACTTCCACTGGCAGCTCATTCAATATCTACCATCCTTTGTGTAAAAAAAGATCCCCCTCAGGTTCCCTTTTAGTCTTTCCCCTCTAAACTTAAACTGGTAGGGAGTGGTGCTGAACAGACAGACCTTGGAGTGCAGGTTCATAGCTCCTTGAAAGTGGAGTCGCAGGTAGATAGAAAAGTGAAGGTGGCATTTGGTATGCTTTCCTTTATTGGTCAGAGTATTGAGTATAGGAGTTGGGTGGTCATGTTGCAGCTGTACAGGGCATTGGTTAGGCCCACTGTTGGAGTATTGTGTGCAATTCTGGTCTCTTTACTATTGGAAAGATATAGTGAAACTTGAAAGGGTTCAGAAAAGATTTACAAGGGTGTTGTCAGGGTGGGAGGATTTGAGCTGAAGGGAGAGGTTGAACAGGCAAGGGCTGTTTTCACTGGAGTGTCAGAGGCTGAGTGGTGACCTTATAGAGGTTTACTAAAGGAGTTAGGCTGGAAGCTAAAAGCTAGGACAGACAGAGTTGTCATCTCTGGGTTGTTGCCGGTGCCACGTGACAGCGAGGCAAAGAATAGGGAGAGAGTGCAGTTGAACACGTGGCTGCAAGGATGGTGTAGGAGGGAGGGCTTCAGATATTTGGACAATTGGACTGCATTCTGGGGAAGGTGGGACCTGTATAAACAGGACGGGTTGCACCTGAACCAGAAGGGCACCAATATCCTGGGGGGTAGGTTTGCTAGCACTCTTCGGGGGGGGGTTTAAACTAATTTGGCAGGGGGATGGGATCCGGACTTGTAGTCCAGCAAGTAAGCTAGCTGTGTGTCAGGATGTCCAAGACTGTAGGGAGGCTGTGGAGAAGGTAGCACTGACAGGGACTACTTGCGGACACAGAGATGGGCTCAAGTGCGTATACTTCAATGCAAGGAGTATCAGAAATAAGGTGGGTGAACTTAAGGCGTGGATCGGTACCTGGGACTACGATGTTGTGGCCATCACGGAAACATGGATAGATGAGGGACAGGAATGGCTGTTGGAGGTTCCTGGTTACAGATGTTTCAGTAAGATTAGGGAGGGTGGTAAAAAAGGAGGGGGGGTGGCATTGCTAATTAGAAATGGTATAACGGCTGCAGAAAGGAAGTTTGAGGGGTATCTGCCTCTGGAGGTGGTATGGGCTGAAGTCAGAAATAGGAAAGGTGCAGTCACCTTGTTGGGTGTTTATTATAGGCCCCCCAATAGCAGCAGAGATGTGGAGAAACAGATTGGGAAACAGATTTTGGAAAGGTGCAGAAGCCACAGGGTCGTAGTCATGGGCGACTTCAACTTCCCAAATATTGATTGGAAGCTCTTTAGATCAAGTAGATTGGATGGGGCGGTGTTTGTGCAGTGTGTCCAGGAAGCTTTTCTAACGCAGTATGTAGATTGTCCAACCAGAGGGGAGGCCATATTGGATTTGGTACTCGGTAACGAACCGGGACAAGTGGTGGGCTTGTTAGTGGGTGAACATTTTGGTGATGGCGACCACAATTCTGTGACTTTCACCTTGGTTATGGAGAGAGATAGGTGCGCACAACAAGGAAGTTTTTACAATTGGGGGAAGGGAAATTACGATGCTGTAAGACAGGATTTGAGGAGCATACGTTGGGAGCATAGGCTGTCAGGGAAGGATGTGGTGGAAATGTGGGACTTTTTCAAGGAGCAGATACGACGTGTCCTTGATATGTATGTACCGATCAGGCAGGAAAGAAATGGTTGTGTGAGGGAGCCTTGGTTGACGAGGGAGGTTGAATGTCTAGTAAAGAGGAAGAAGGAGGCTTACATAAGGTTGAGGAAACAAGGTTCAGACTGAGCAGTGGAGGGATACAGGATAGCCAGAAGGGACCTGAAGAAAGGGATTAGGAGAGCTAAGAGAGGGCATGAAAAATCCCTGGCGGATAGGATCAAGGATAACCCCAAGGCATTCTATGCGTATGTGAGAAACCTGAGAATGACGAGAACGAGGGTAGGTCCGATCAAGGACAGTGGTGGGAGACTGTGTATTGAGTCGGAAGAGATAGGAGAGGTCTTGAACAAGTACTTCTCTTCAGTATTTACGAACGAGAGGGACCGTATTGTTGAAGAGGAGAGTGTGAAACGGACTGATAAGCTACAAGAGATACCTGTTAGGAAGGAAGATGTGTTGGACATTTTGAACAACTTGAGGATAGACAAGTCCCCCGGGCCTGACGGGATATATCCTAGGATTATGTGGGAAGCAAGAGAGGAAATTGCACTACCGTTGGCAATGATCTTCTCGTCTTCACTGGCAACTGGGGTGGTACCAGGGGACTGGAGAGTAGCGAATGTTGTGCCCCTGTTCAAAAAAGGGAATAGGGATAACCCCGGGAATTACAGGCCAGTTAGTCTTACTTCTGTGGTAGGCAAAGTAATGGAAAGGGTACTGAGGGATAGGATTTACGAGTATTTGGAAAGACACTGCTTGATTAGGGACAGCCAGCACGGATTTGTGAAGGGTAGGTCTTGCCTTACAAGTCTTATTGAATTCTTCGAGGAGGTGGCCAAGCATGTGGATGAGGGTAGAGCAGTGGATGTAGTGTACATGGATTTCAGTAAGGCATTTGATAAGGTTCCCCATGGTAGGCTTATGCGGAAAGTCAGGAGGCATGGGATAGAGGGAAATTTGGCCAATTGGATAGAAAACTGGCTAACCGGTCGAAGTCAGAGAGTGGTGGTAGATGGTAAATATTCAGCATGGAGTCCAGTTACAAGTGGAGTTCCGCAGGGATCAGTTCTGGGTCCTCTGCTGTTTGTAATTTTTATTAATGACTTAGATGAGGGAGTCGAAGGGTGGGTCAGTAAATTTGCAGATGATACAAAGATAGGTGGAGTTGTGGACAGTGAGGAGGGCTGTTGTCGGCTGCAGAGGGACTTAGATATGATGCAGAGCTGGGCTGAGGAGTGGCAGATGGAGTTCAACCCTGCCAAGTGTGAGGTTGTCCATTTTGGAAGAACAAATAAGAATGCGGAATACAGGGTTAATGGTAGGGTTCTTGGTCAGGTGGAGGAACAGAGGGATCTTGGGGTCTATGTACATAGATCTTTGAAGGTTGCCACTCAGGTGGATAGAGTTTGTAAGAAGGCCTATGGAGTATTATCGTTCATTAGCAGAGGGATTGAATTCAAGAGTCGTGAGGTGAGAGAGAAAGCTGTACAGGACTTTGGTTAGGTCACATTTGGAGTACTGTGTGCAGTTCTGGTCGCCTCACTTTAGGAAAGATGTGGAAGCTTTGGAGAGGGTGCAGAGAAGATTTACCAGGATGTTGCCTGGAATGGAGAGTAGGTCGTACGAGGATAGGTTGAGAGTTCTCGGCCTTTTCTCGTTGGAACGGCGAAGGATGAGGGGTGACTTGATAGAGGTTTATAAGATGATCAGAGGAATAGATAGAGTAGACAGTCAGAAACTTTTTCCCCGGGTACAACAGAGTGTTACAAGGGGACATAAATTTAAGGTGAAGGGTGGAAGGTATAGGGGAGATGTCAGGGGTGGGTTCTTTACCCAGAGAGTGGTGGGGGCATGGAATGCGCTGCCCGAGGGAGTGGTAGAGTCAGATTCATTGGCGACCTTTAAGCGGCATTTGGATAGGTACATGGATGGGTGCTTAATCTAGGATAGAAGTTCGGCACAACATCGTGGGCCGAAGGGCCTGTTCTGTGCTGTATTGTTCTATGTTCTATGTTCTATGTTCTAAATCATGAGGGGCAAGGTTAGGATAAGGAGACAAAGTCTTTTCCCTGGGATGGGGGAGTCCAGAACTACAGGGCATAGATTTAGGGTGAGAAGGGAAAGATATAAAAGAGACTGAATGGGTAACTTTTTCATGCAGAGGGTTGTACGTGCGTGGAATGAGCTGCCAGAGGAAGTGGAGGAGGCTCGGACAATTGCAACTTTTAAAAGGCATTTGGATGGGTAGATGAATAGGAAGGGTTTGGAGGGATATGGGCCAGATGCTGGCAGGTGGAACTAGATTGGGTTGGGAAAACAGTCGGCATGGATGAGTTGGACTGAGGGGCCTGTTTCCATGCTGTACACCTCGCTCTCTCTCCCTCTCACACGCACCTGCACGTGCTCTCACACAAGCACCTGCATTGTCTGTCCCTCTCTCTCTCACATGCACCTGTCCGCTCCCTCTCTCACACACACCTGCCCGCTCTCTCTCTCTCAAATACGCGCGCCTGCTCTCTCTCACACACACATGCCTGCTTCTCTCTCACACACACGCGCCTACTCTCACCCTCTCTCATACGCGCCTTCTCTCTCTCACTCACTCACTCACACACGCACGCACCGGCACTCTCTCACACGTGCCAGCTCTCTCTCTCTCACACGCGTCTGCTCTGTCTCGCGCGCCTGCTCTCTCTCTCTCCCGCACGCACGCCTGCTCTCTCTCTCGCACGCGCGCCTGCTCTCTCTCTCTCTCGCACGCGCGCCTGCTCTCTCTCTCTCTCGCACGCGCGCCTGCTCTCTCTCTCTCTCGCACGCGCGCCTGCTCTCTCTCTCTCTCGCACGCGCGCCTGCTCTCTCTCTCTCTCGCACGCGCGCCTGCTCTCTCTCTCTCTCGCACGCGCGCCTGCTCTCTCTCTCTCTCGCACGCGCGCCTGCTCTCTCTCTCTCTCTCGCACGCGCGCCTGCTCTCTCTCTCTCTCGCACGCGCGCCTGCTCTCTCTCTCTCTCGCACGCGCGCCTGCTCTCTCTCTCGCACGCGCGCCTGCTCTCTCTCTCGCACGCGCGCCTGCTCTCTCTCTCGCACGCGCGCCTGCTCTCTCTCTCGCACGCGCGCCTGCTCTCTCTCTCGCACGCGCGCCTGCTCTCTCTCTCGCACGCGCGCCTGCTCTCTCTCTCGCACGCGCGCCTGCTCTCTCTCTCTCTCTCTCACACACACACGCACCTGCTCTCTCACACACACACGCGGACCTGCTCTCTCTCTCTCTCTCTCTCACAGACACGCACCTGCTCTCTCTCTCACACACGCGGACCTGCTCTTTCTCTCTCTCTCTCACACACACGCACCTGCTCTCTCTCTCTCACACATGCGCTTGCTCTCTCTCTCTCATACAGGCACCTGCTCTCTCGCTCTCACACACGCGCCTGCTCTCTCTCTCTCACACACGCACCTGCTTACTCTCGCAAACATGCACCTGCTCTCTCTTCTCACACAATCGCCTGCTCCCTCTCTCTCACACACGTACCTGCCCTCTCTCTCACACACACGCACCTGCTCTCTCTCACACACACGCACCTGCTCTCTCCCTCTCACACACACGCACCTGCTCTCTCTCTCTCTCACACACGCACCTGCTCTCTCTCTCTCTCACACACGCGCCTGCTGTCTCTCTCTCTCACACACGCGCCTGCTGTCTCTCTCTCACACACGCGCCTGCTCTCTCTCTCTCTCACACACGCACCTGCTTACTCTCTCAAACATGCACCTGCTCTCTCTTCTCACACAAGCGCCTGCTCCCTCTCTCTCACACAAGCGCCTGCTCTCTCTCTCACACACAGCCACCTGCTCTCCCTCTCTCGCACACGCACCTACACCCTCCCACACATGCATCTGCTCTCTCTCTCACACACACGCACCTGCTCTCCCTCTCACACACACGCACCTGCTCTCCCTCTCTGACACACACACACACACACACCTGCTCTCTCTCTCTCACACACGCGTCTGCTGTCACACGCGTCTGCTCTCTCTCTCTCTCTCTCACACAGGCACCTGCTCTCTCTCTCTCTCTCACACAGGCACCTGCTCTCTCTCTCTCTCTCTCACACAGGCACTTGCTCTCTCTCTCTCTCTCTCACACAGGCACCTGCTCTCTCTCTCTCTCTCACACAGGCACCTGCTCTCTCTCTCTCTCTCACACAGGCACCTGCTCTCTCTCTCTCACACAGACGCACCTGCTCTGTCTCTCTCACACATGCACCTGCTCTCTCTCACACACGCACCTGCTCTCTCTCTCACACACACGCGGTTGCTCTCTCTCTCTCACACACGCGCACCTGCTTTCTCTCACTCACACAGGCACCTGCTCTCACTCTCATTCACACAGGCACCTGATCTCTCTCTCTCTCACACGCGCACCTGCTCTCTCTCTCTCTCTCACACGCGTCTGCTGTCTCACGCGCCTGCTCTCTCTCTCTCACACACGCACCTGCTCTGTCTCTCTCACACATGCGCTTGCTCTCTCTCTCTCTCTCTCTCTCTCACACACACACACCTGCTCCCTCTCACACACGCACCTGCTCCCCATCTCACACACGCGCACGTGCTCTCCCTCTCTGACACACACACACACCTACTCTCTCCCTCTCTCTCTCACACGCGTCTGCTGTCTCACGCGCCTGCTCTCTCTCTCTCACACGCCACTGCACTCTCTCTCTCACACACGCACCTGCTCTCTCTCTCACATGCATCTGCTCTCTCTCTCTCTCTCACACGCACCTGCTCTCTCTCTCTCACACGCACCTGCTCCCTCTCTCTCTCTCACACACACGCACCTGCTCTCTCTCTCTCACACACAGGCACCTGCTCTCTCTCTCACACACAGGCACCTGCTCTCTCTCTCTCTCTCACACAGGCACCTGCTCTCTCTCTCACATGCATCTGCTCTCTCTCTCTCTCTCACACGCACCTGCTCTCTCTCTCTCACACGCACCTGCTCCCTCTCTCTCTCTCACACACACGCACCTGCTCTCTCTCTCTCACACACAGGCACCTGCTCTCTCTCTCTCACACACAGGCACCTGCTCTCTCTCTCTCTCACACACGCACCTGCTCTCTCTCTCTCACACACACGCACCTGCTCTCTCTCTCTCACACACACGCACCTGCTCTCTCCCTCTCACACACACGCACCTGCTCTCTCTCTCTCACACACACGCACCTGCTCTCTCTCTCTCTCACACACGCGCCTGCTGTCTCTCTCTCTCACACACGCGCCTGCTGTCTCTCTCTCACACACGCGCCTGCTCTCTCTCTCTCTCACACACGCACCTGCTTACTCTCTCAAACATGCACCTGCTCTCTCTTCTCACACAAGCGCCTGCTCCCTCTCTCTCACACAAGCGCCTGCTCTCTCTCTCACACACAGCCACCTGCTCTCCCTCTCTCGCACACGCACCTACACCCTCCCACACATGCATCTGCTCTCTCTCTCACACACACGCACCTGCTCTCCCTCTCTGACACACACACACACACACACCTGCTCTCTCTCTCTCACACACGCGTCTGCTGTCACACGCGTCTGCTCTCTCTCTCTCTCTCTCACACAGGCACCTGCTCTCTCTCTCTCTCTCACACAGGCACCTGCTCTCTCTCTCTCTCTCTCACACAGGCACTTGCTCTCTCTCTCTCTCTCTCACACAGGCACCTGCTCTCTCTCTCTCTCTCACACAGGCACCTGCTCTCTCTCTCTCTCTCACACAGGCACCTGCTCTCTCTCTCTCACACAGACGCACCTGCTCTGTCTCTCTCACACATGCACCTGCTCTCTCTCACACACGCACCTGCTCTCTCTCTCACACACACGCGGTTGCTCTCTCTCTCTCACACACGCGCACCTGCTTTCTCTCACTCACACAGGCACCTGCTCTCACTCTCATTCACACAGGCACCTGATCTCTCTCTCTCTCACACGCGCACCTGCTCTCTCTCTCTCTCTCACACGCGTCTGCTGTCTCACGCGCCTGCTCTCTCTCTCTCACACACGCACCTGCTCTGTCTCTCTCACACATGCGCTTGCTCTCTCTCTCTCTCTCTCTCTCTCACACACACACACCTGCTCCCTCTCACACACGCACCTGCTCCCCATCTCACACACGCGCACGTGCTCTCCCTCTCTGACACACACACACACCTACTCTCTCCCTCTCTCTCTCACACGCGTCTGCTGTCTCACGCGCCTGCTCTCTCTCTCTCACACGCCACTGCACTCTCTCTCTCACACACGCACCTGCTCTCTCTCTCACATGCATCTGCTCTCTCTCTCTCTCTCACACGCACCTGCTCTCTCTCTCTCACACGCACCTGCTCCCTCTCTCTCTCTCACACACACGCACCTGCTCTCTCTCTCTCACACACAGGCACCTGCTCTCTCTCTCACACACAGGCACCTGCTCTCTCTCTCTCTCTCACACAGGCACCTGCTCTCTCTCTCACATGCATCTGCTCTCTCTCTCTCTCTCACACGCACCTGCTCTCTCTCTCTCACACGCACCTGCTCCCTCTCTCTCTCTCACACACACGCACCTGCTCTCTCTCTCTCACACACACGCACCTGCTCTCTCTCTCTCACACACACGCACCTGCTCTCTCTCTCTCACACACACGCACCTGCTCTCTCTCTCTCACACACACGCACCTGCTCTCTCTCTCTCACACACGCACCTGCTCTCTCTCTCTCACACACGCACCTGCTCTCTCTCTCTCACACACGCACCTGCTCTCTCTCTCTCACACACACGCACCTGCTCTCTCTCTCTCACACACATGCACCTGCACCCTCTCACACATGCATCTGCTCTCTCTCTCTCTCTCTCACACACGCACCTGCTCTCACTCTCTCACACATGCGCTTACTCTCTCTCTATTACACGCACCTACTCCCTCTCACACACGCACCTGCTCTCTGTCTCTCTCTCACACAGGTACCTGCTCTCTCTCCCTCTCACACACAGGCACCTGCTCTCTCCCACTCACACACACGCACCTGCTCTCTCTCTCACACACACGCACCTGCTCTCTCTCTTTTATACGCACCTGCTCTCTCTCTCGCACGCACCTACACCCTCTCACACATGCACCTGCTCTCTCTCTCACACGCACCTACACCCTCTCACACATGCATCTGCTCTCTCTCTCTCACACACGCGCCTGCTCTCTCTCTCTCTCACACACGCACCTGCTCTCTCTCACACACAGGCGCTTGCTCTCTCTCTCTCACACACGCACCTGCTCCCCATCTCACACACGCGCACGTGCTCTCCCTCTCTGACACACACACACACCTACTCTCTCCCTCTCTCTCTCACACGCGTCTGCTGTCTCACGCGCCTGCTCTTTCTCTCACATGCATCTGCTCTCTCTCTCTCTCTCACACGCACCTACTCTCTCTCTCTCACACGCACCTGCTCTCTCTCACACACACGCACCTGCTCGCTCTCTCTCTCTCACACACACACGCACCTGCTCTCTCTCTCACACACAGGCACCTGCTCTCTCTCTCTCACACACAGGCACCTGCTCTCTCTCTCTCTCTCACACAGGCACCTGCTCTCTCTCTCTCTCTCTCACACAGGCACCTGCTCTCTCTCTCTCTCTCACACAGGCACCTGCTCTCTCTCTCTCTCACACAGGCACCTGCTCTCTCTCTCTCTCACACACACGCACCTGCTCTGTCTCTCTCACACATGCACCGACTCCCTCTCACACATGCGCTTGATCTCTCTCACTCAAACAGGCACCTGCTCTCTCTCTCTCACACACACGCACCTACTCCCTATCACACACACCCACCTTCTCTCTCTCTCTCACACACCTGCATCTCTCTCACACATGCAACTGCGCTCTCTCTCACACACGCATCTGCTCACTCTCTCACACACGCATCTGCTCACTCTCTCTCACACACGCAACTGCTCTCTCTCTCTCTCTCACACACGCGCACCTGATCTCTCTCTCTCTCACATACGCACCTGATCTCTCTCTCTCACACGCACCTGATCTCTCTCTCTCTCTCACACGCACCTGCTCTCTCTCTCACACAGGCACCTGCTCTCTCACTCTCACACGCACCTGCTCTCTCTCTCTCTCACACACACGCACCTGCTCTCTCTCTCTCTCACACAGGCACCTGCTCTCTCACTCTCGCACGCACCTGCTCTCTCACTCTCACACGCACCTGCTCTCTCACTCTCACACGCACCTGCTCTCTCACTCTCACACGCACCTGCTCTCTCACTCTCACACGCACCTGCTCTCTCACTCTCACACAGGCACCTGCTCTCTCTCTCTCTCACACACACGCACCTGCTCTGTCTCTCTCACACATGCACCGACTCCCTCTCACACATGCGCTTGCTCTCTCTCACTCAAACAGGCACCTGCTCTCTCTCTCTCACACACACGCACCTACTCCCTATCACACACACGCACCTTCTCTCTCTCTCTCACACACCTGCATCTCTCTCACACATGCAACTGCGCTCTCTCTCACACACGCATCTGCTCACTCTCTCTCTCTCTCTCTCTCTCTCACACACGCGCACCTGATCTCTCTCTCTCTCACATACGCACCTGATCTCTCTCTCTCTCTCTCACACACACGCACCTGCTCTCTCTCACACAGGCACCTGCTCTCTCACTCTCACACGCACCTGCTCTCTCACTCTCACACGCACCTGCTCTCTCACTCTCACACGCACCTGCTCTCTCACTCTCACACGCACCTGCTCTCTCACTCTCACACGCACCTGCTCTCTCACTCTCACACGCACCTGCTCTCTCACTCTCACACGCACCTGCTCTCTCACTCTCACACGCACCTGCTCTCTCACTCTCACACGCACCTGCTCTCTCACTCTCACACGCACCTGCTCTCTCACTCTCACACGCACCTGCTCTCTCACTCTCACACGCACCTGCTCTCTCACTCTCACACGCACCTGCTCTCTCACTCTTACACAGGCACCTGCTCTCTCTCTCTCTCACACACACATGCACCTGCTCTGTCTCTCTCACACACGCACCTACTCCCTCTCACACATACGCACCTGCTCTCTCTCTCACACATGCGCTCGCTCTCTCTCACACAGGCACCTGCTCTCTCTCTCACACATGCGCTTGCTCTCTCTCTCTCTCTCACAGGCACCTGATCTCTCTCTCACACACGCACCTGCTCTCGCTTTCTCACACATGCGCTTGCTCTCTCTGTCTCACACACACACGCACCTGCTCTCTCTCTCACACACAGGCACCTGCTCTCTCTCTCTCACACACAGGCACCTGCTCTCTCTCTCTCTCACACAGGCACCTGCTCTCTCTCTCTCTCTCACACACAGGCACCTGCTCTCTCTCTCTCTCTCACACAGGCACCTGCTCTCTCTCTCTCTCTCACACAGGCACCTGCTCTCTCTCTCTCTCTCACACAGGCACCTGCTCTCTCTCTCTCTCTCACACAGGCACCTGCTCTCTCTCTCTCTCACACAGGCACCTGCTCTATCTCTCTCTCACACACACGCACCTGCTCTGTCTCTCTCACACATGCACCGACTCCCTCTCACACATGCGCTTGCTCTCTCTCACTCAAACAGGCACCTGCTCTCTCACTCTCACACGCACCTGCTCTCTCACTCTCACACGCACCTGCTCTCTCACTCTCACACGCACCTGCTCTCTCACTCTCACACGCACCTGCTCTCTCACTCTCACACAGGCACCTGCTCTCTCTCTCTCTCTCTCACACACATGCACCTGCTCTGTCTCTCTCACACACGCACCTACTCCCTCTCACACATACGCACCTGCTCTCTCTCTCACACATGCGCTTGCTCTCTCTCTCACACAGGCACCTGCTCTCTCTCACACATGCGCTTGCTCTCTCTCTCTCTCTCTCACAGGCACCTGATCTCTCTCTCACACACGCACCTGCTCTCGCTTTCTCACACACACGCACCTGCTCTCTCTCTCTCTCACACATGCGCTTGCTCTCTCTCTCTCACACACGCAACTGCTCTCTCTCTCTCTCTCACACACGCAACTGCTCTCTCTCACTCTCTCACACATGCACCTGCTCTCTCTCTCTCACACACGCAACTGCTCCCTCTCTCACACACGCAACTGCTCCCTCTCTCACACACGCGCACCTGCTCTCCCTCTCTCTCACACACGCGTCTGCTGTCTCATGCGCCTGCTCTCTCTCTCTCTCACACGCCTGCTCTCTCTCTCACACAGGCACCTGCTCTCTTTCTCTCACACACAGGCACCTGCTCTCTCTCTCTCTCACACACAGGCACCTGCTCTCTCTCTCTCTCACACACACGCACCTGCACTGTCTCTCTCACACATGCACCTGCTCTCTCTCTCTCACACATGCACCTGCTCTCTCTCACACACGCACCTACTCCCTCTAACACATGCGCTTGCTCTCTCTCACTCAAACAGGCACCTGCTCTCTTTCCCTCACACACGCACCTACTCCCTCTCACACACATGCACCTTCTCTCTCTCTGTCTCACACACCTGCATCTCTCTCACACACGCAACTGCGCTCTCTCTCTCTCACACACGCAACTGCGCTCTCTCTCTCTCACACACGCATCTGTTCTCTCTCTCACACACGCACCTGCTCTCTCTCTCTCACACGCACCTGCTCTCTCTCTCTCACACGCACCTGCTCTCTCTCTCTCACACGCACCTGCTCTCTCTCTCTCACTCACACACGCACCTGCTCTCTCTCTCTCACACACGCACCTGCTCTCTTTCTCTCACACACGCACCTACTCCCTCTCTCTCTCTCACACACGCACCTGCTCTCTCTCTCTCTCTCACACACGCACCTGCTCTCTCTCTCTCACACACGCACCTGCTCTCTCTCTCACACACACACACCTGCTCTCTCTCTCACACACACACACCTGCTCTCTCTCTCACACACACAACTGCTCTCTCTCTCACACACACACACCTGCTCTCTCTCTCACACACACACACCTGCTCTCTCTCTCACACACACACACACCTGCTCTCTCTCTCACACACACACCTGCTCTCTCTCACACACACACCTGCTCTCTCTCTCTCTCTCACACACGCACCTGCTCGCTCTCTCTCTCTCTCTCTCACACACGCACCTGCTCTCTCTCTCTCTCTCACACACGCACCTGCTCTCTCTCTCTCTCTCACACACGCACCTGCTCTCTCTCTCTCTCTCTCACACACGCACCTGCTCTCTCTCTCTCTCTCTCACACACGCACCTGCTCTCTCTCTCTCACACACACACCTGCTCTCTCTCTCTCACACACACACCTGCTCTCTCTCTCACACACACACCTGCTCTCTCTCTCACACACACACCTGCGCTCTCTCTCACACACACACCTGCTCTCTCTCTCACACACACACCTGCTCTCTCTCTCACACACACACCTGCTCTCTCTCTCACACACACACGCAACTGCTCTCTCTCTCACACACGCAACTGCTCCCTCTCTCACACACGCAACTGCTCCCTCTCTCACACACGCGCACCTGCTCTCCCTCTCTCTCACACACGCGTCTGCTGTCTCATGCGCCTGCTCTCTCTCTCTCTCACACGCCTGCTCTGTCTCTCTCACACAGGCACCTGCTCTCTTTCTCTCACACACAGGCACCTGCTCTCTCTCTCTCACACAGGCACCTGCTCTCTCTCTCTCTCACACACACGCACCTGCACTGTCTCTCTCACACATGCACCTGCTCTCTCTCACACACGCACCTACTCCCTCTCACACATGCGCTTGCTCTCTCTCACTCAAACAGGCACCTGCTCTCTTTCTCTCACACACGCACCTACTCCCTCTCACACACATGCACCTTCTCTCTCTCTGTCTCACACACCTGCATCTCTCTCACACACGCAACTGCGCTCTCTCTCTCTCACACACGCATCGGCTCTCTCTCTCACACACGCATCTGCTCTCTCTCTCACACACGCATCTGCTCTCTCTCTCTCACACGCACCTGCTCCCTCTCTCTCACACGCACCTGCTCCCTCTCTCTCACACGCACCTGCTCTCTCTCTCTCACACGCACCTGCTCTCTCTCTCTCACACGCACCTGCTCTCTCTCTCTCTCACACGCACCTGCTCTCTCTCTCTCACACACGCACCTGCTCTCTCTCTCTCACACACGCACCTGCTCTCTCTCTCACACACGCACCTGCTCTCTCTCTCTCACCCGCACCTGCTCTCTCTCTCACACACGCCTGCTCTCTCTCTCACACACGCACCAACACCCTCTCACACAAGCATCTGCTCTCTCTCTCTCTCACACACGCACCTGCTCTCTCTCTCTCTCTCACACACGCACCTGCTCTCTCTCTCACACACGCACCTGCTTACTCTCTCAAACATGCACCTGCTCTCTCTTCCTACACAAGCGCCTGCTCTCTCTCTCTCACACAGGCACCTGCTCTCTCTCTCTCGCACACGCACCTACACCCTCCCACACATGCATCTGCTCTCTCTCTCACACGCACCCGGTCTCTCTCACACACGCACCTGCTCTCTCTCTCTCTCACACACGCACCTGCTCTCTCTCACACACACACACGTCTGCTGTCTCACGCGCCTGCTCTCTCTCTCTCTCTCTCTCACGCGCCTGCTCTCACTCTCTCACACACGCACCTGCTCTCTCTCACTCTCGCACGCATCTGCTTTCTCTCACTGACACAGGCACCTGCTCTCTCTCTCACACACACGCACCTGCTCTCTCTCTCACACACACGCACCTGCTCTCTCTCTCACACACACGCACCTGCTCTCTCTCACTCACACACGCACCTGCTCTCTCTCACACACACACGCACCTGCTCTCTCTCTCACACACACACGCACCTGCTCTCTCTCTCACACACACGCACCTGCTCTCTCTCTCACACACACGCACCTGCTCTCTCTCTCACACACACGCACCTGCTCTCTCTCTCTCTCACACACACGCGCATCTGCTCTCCCTCTCTCTCACACAAACACACACCTGCTCTCTCTCTCTCTCACACACGCATCTGCTGTCTCACGCGCCTGCTCTTTCTCTCACACACACGCACCTGCTCTCTCTCACTCACACAGGCACCTGCTCTCTCTCTCTCACACACAGGCACCTGCTCTCTCTCTCTCACAGGCACCTGCTCTCTCTCTCTCACACAGACGCACCTGCTCTGTCTCTCTCACACATGCACCTGCTCTCTCTCACACACGCACCTGCTCTCTCTCTCACACACACGCGGTTGCTCTCTCTCTCTCACACACGCGCACCTGCTTTCTCTCACTCACACAGGCACCTGCTCTCTCTCTCATTCACACAGGCACCTGATCTCTCTCTCTCACACGCGCACCTGCTCTCTCTCTCTCACACGCGTCTGCTGTCTCACGCGCCTGCTCTCACTCTCTCACATACGCGCCTGCTCTCTCTCTCTCACACACGCACCTGCTCTCTCTCTCTCACACATGCGCTTGCTCTCTCTCTCTCTCTCTCACACACACACCTGCTCCCTCTCACACACGCACCTGCTCCCCATCTCACACACGTGCACGTGCTCTCCATCTCTGACACACACACACACCTACTCTCTCCCTCTCTCTCTCACACGCGTCTGCTGTCTCACGCGCCTGCTCTCCCTCTCACTCACACGCCAGCTCCTTCTATCTCACGCACGCACCTGCTCTCTCTCTCTCACACATGCGCTTGCTCTCTCTCTCACACAGGCACCTGCTCTCTCTCTCTCTCTCGCACACGCAATTGCGCTCTCTCTCACACACGCACCTGCTCTCTCTCTCACACACGCACACGCAACTGCGCTCTCTCTCACACACGCACCTGCTCTCTCTCTCTCACACACGCACCTGCTCTCTCTCTCTCACACACGCACCTGCTCTCTCTCTCTCACACACGCACCTGCTCTCTCTCTCTCACACACGCACCTGCTCTCTCTCTCTCTCACACGCACCTGCTCTCTCTCTCTCTCACACGCACCTGCTCTCTCTCTCTCTCTCTCTCACACGCACCTGCTCTCTCTCTCTCTCACACACGAACCTACATCCTCTCACACACGCACCTGCTCTCTCTCTCTCTCACACACAAGCGCCTGCTCTCTCTCACACACAAGCGCCTGCTCTCCATCTCACACATGCACCGGCTCCGTCTCTCACACACGCGCACCTGCTCTCCCTCTCTGACACACACACACACACACACACACACACACACACCTGCTCTCTCCCTCTCTCACACACGCACCTGCTCTCTCTCTCTCTCTCACACACGCACCTGCTCTCTCTCTCTCTCACACACGCACCTGCTCTCTCTCTCTCACACACGCACCTGCTCTCTCTCTCTCACACACGCACCTGCTCTCTCTCTCTCACACACGCACCTGCTCTCTCTCTCTCACACACGCACCTGCTCTCTCTCTCTCACACACGCACCTGCTCTCTCTCTCTCTCACACACGCACCTGCTCTCTCTCTCTCTCACACACACACACACCTGCTCTCTCTCTCTCACACACACACCTGCTCTCTCTCTCTCACACACGCACCTGCTCTCTCTCTCTCACACACGCACCTGCTCTCTCTCTCTCTCACACGCACCTGCTCTCTCTCTCTCACACACGCACCTGCTCTCTCCCTCTCACACACACGCACCTGCTCTCTCTCTCACACACACGCACCTGCTCTCTCTCTCACACACACAGGCACCTGCTCTCTCTCTCTCACACACAGGCACCTGCTCTCTCTCTCTCACACACGCACCTGCTCTCTCTCTCTCACACACGCACCTGCTCTCTCTCTCTCTCACACACGCACCTGCTCTCTCTCTCTCTCTCACACACGCACCTGCTCTCTCTCTCTCTCACACGCACCTGCTCTCTCTCTCTCACACACGCACCTGATCTCTCCCTCTCACACACACGCACCTGCTCTCTCTCTCACACACACGCACCTGCTCTCTCTCTCTCACACACACGCACCTGCTCTCTCTCTCTCACACACACGCACCTGCTCTCTCTCTCTCTCTCTCACACGCACCTGCTCTCTCTCTCTCTCTCACACGCACCTGCTCTCTCTCTCTCTCTCACACGCACCTGCTCTCTCTCTCTCACACGCACCTGCTCTCTCTCTCTCACACACGCACCTGCTCTCTCTCTCACACACACGCACCTGCTCTCTCTCTCACACACACGCACCTGCTCTCTCTCTCTCACACACACGCACCTGCTCTCTCTCTCTCACACACACGCACCTGCTCTCTCTCTCTCTCTCACACGCACCTGCTCTCTCTCTCTCTCTCACACGCACCTGCTCTCTCTCTCTCTCTCACACGCACCTGCTCTCTCTCTCTCACACGCACCTGCTCTCTCTCTCTCACACGCACCTGCTCTCTCTCTCTCACACGCACCTGCTCTCTCTCTCTCACACGCACCTGCTCTCTCTCACACGCACCTGCTCTCTATCTCTCACACACGCACCTGCTCTCTCTCTCTCTCTCACACACACACACCTGCTCTCTCTCTCTCACACACACACCTGCTCTATCTCTCTCTCACACGCAACTGCTCTCTCTCTCTCTCGCACACACAACTGCTCCCTCTCTCACACACGCAACTGCTCCCTCTCTCACACACGCGCACCTGCTCTCCCTCTCTCTCACACACGCGTCTGCTGTCTCATGCGCCTGCTCTCTCTCTCTCTCACACGCCTGCTCTGTCTCTCTCACACAGGCACCTGCTCTCTCTCTCTCTCACACACACGCACCTGCACTGTCTCTCTCACACATGCACCTGCTCTCTCTCACACACGCACCTACTCCCTCTCACACATGCGCTTGCTCTCTCTCACTCAAACAGGCACCTGCTCTCTTTCTCTCACACACGCACCTACTCTGTCTCACACACCT
This sequence comes from Chiloscyllium punctatum, assembly GCF_047496795.1. Lineage (NCBI taxonomy): Eukaryota > Metazoa > Chordata > Chondrichthyes > Orectolobiformes > Hemiscylliidae > Chiloscyllium > Chiloscyllium punctatum. Next base: position 53,641,868 of record NC_092753.1, read on the forward strand.
GCATCTCTCTCACACACGCAACTGCGCTCTCTCTCTCTCACACACGCATCTGCTCTCTCTCTCACACACGCAACGGCTCTCTCTCACACACACGCAACGGCTCTCTCTCACACACACGCACCTGCTCTCTCTCTCTCACACGCACCTGCTCTCTCTCTCACACGCACCTGCTCTCTCTCTCTCTCACACACGCACCTGCTCTCTCTCTCTCTCACACACGCACCTGCTCTCTCTCTCTCTCACACACGCACCTGCTCTCTCTCTCTCTCTCACACACGCACCTGATCTCTCGCTCACACACGCACCTGCTCTCTCTCACACACGCACCTGCTCTCTCTCTCTCTCACACGCACCTGCTCTCTCTCTCTCTCACACGCACCTGCTCTCTCTCTCTCTCACACGCACCTGCTCTCTCTCTCTCACACGCACCTGCTCTCTCTCTCTCACACGCACCTGCTCTCTCTCTCTCACACACACCTGCTCTCTCTCTCTCACACACACCTGCTCTCTCTCTCTCACACACGCACCTGCTCTCTCTCTCTCACACACGCACCTGCTCTCTCTCTCTCTCACACACGCACCTGCTCTCTCTCTCTCTCACACACGCACCTGCTCTCTCTCTCTCTCACACACGCACCTGCTCTCTCTCTCTCTCACACACGCACCTGCTCTCTCTCTCTCTCACACGCACCTGCTCTCTCTCTCTCTCACACGCACCTGCTCTCTCTCTCTCACACACACCTGCTCTCTCTCTCTCACACGCACCTGCTCTCTCTCTCTCACACGCACCTGCTCTCTCTCTCTCACACACGCACCTGCTCTCTCTCTCTCACACACGCACCTGCTCTCTCTCTCTCTCTCACACACGCACCTGCTCTCTCTCTCTCTCACACACGCACCTGATCTCTCGCTCACACACGCACCTGCTCTCTCTCTCTCTCACACGCACCTGCTCTCTCTCTCTCTCACACGCACCTGCTCTCTCTCTCTCTCACACGCACCTGCTCTCTCTCTCTCTCACACGCACCTGCTCTCTCTCTCTCTCACACGCACCTGCTCTCTCTCTCTCTCACACGCACCTGCTCTCTCTCTCTCTCACACGCACCTGCTCTCTCTCTCTCTCACACGCACCTGCTCTCTCTCTCTCTCACACGCACCTGCTCTCTCTCTCACACGCACCTGCTCTCTCTCTCTCTCTCTCACACGCACCTGCTCTCTCTCTCTCTCACACGCACCTGCTCTCTCTCTCTCTCACACGCACCTGCTCTCTCTCTCTCTCACACGCACCTGCTCTCTCTCTCTCTCACACACGCACCTGCTCTCTCTCTCTCTCTCACACACGCACCTGATCTCTCGCTCACACACGCACCTGCTCTCTCTCACACACGCACCTGCTCTCTCTCTCTCTCACACGCACCTGCTCTCTCTCTCTCTCACACGCACCTGCTCTCTCTCTCTCTCACACGCACCTGCTCTCTCTCTCTCACACGCACCTGCTCTCTCTCTCTCACACGCACCTGCTCTCTCTCTCTCACACACACCTGCTCTCTCTCTCTCACACACACCTGCTCTCTCTCTCTCACACACGCACCTGCTCTCTCTCTCTCACACACGCACCTGCTCTCTCTCTCTCTCACACACGCACCTGCTCTCTCTCTCTCTCACACACGCACCTGCTCTCTCTCTCTCTCACACGCACCTGCTCTCTCTCTCTCTCACACACGCACCTGCTCTCTCTCTCTCACACACACCTGCTCTCTCTCTCTCACACACACCTGCTCTCTCTCTCTCACACGCACCTGCTCTCTCTCTCTCACACACGCACCTGCTCTCTCTCTCTCTCTCACACACGCACCTGCTCTCTCTCTCTCTCACACACGCACCTGATCTCTCGCTCACACACGCACCTGCTCTCTCTCTCTCTCACACGCACCTGCTCTCTCTCTCTCTCACACGCACCTGCTCTCTCTCTCTCTCACACGCACCTGCTCTCTCTCTCTCTCACACGCACCTGCTCTCTCTCTCTCTCACACGCACCTGCTCTCTCTCTCTCTCACACGCACCTGCTCTCTCTCTCTCTCACACGCACCTGCTCTCTCTCTCACACGCACCTGCTCTCTCTCTCTCTCTCTCACACGCACCTGCTCTCTCTCTCTCTCACACGCACCTGCTCTCTCTCTCTCTCACACGCACCTGCTCTCTCTCTCTCTCACACGCACCTGCTCTCTCTCTCTCTCACACGCACCTGCTCTCTCTCTCTCACACACGCACCTGCTCTCTCTCTCTCACACACGCACCTGCTCTCTCTCTCTCACACACGCACCTGCTCTCTCTCTCTCACACACGCACCTGCTCTCTCTCTCTCACACACGCACCTGCTCTCTCTCTCTCACACACGCACCTGCTCTCTCTCTCTCACACACGCACCTGCTCTCTCTCTCACACACACACCTGCTCTCTCTCTCTCACACACACCTGCTCTCTCTCTCACACACACACCTGCACTCTCTCTCACACACACACCTGCTCTCTCTCTCTCTCTCACACACGCACCTGCTCTCTCTCTCTCTCTCACACACGCACCTGCTCTCTCTCTCTCTCTCACACACGCACCTGCTCTCTCTCTCTCTCACACACGCACCTGCTCTCTCTCTCTCTCTCACACACACACCTGCTCTCTCTCTCTCTCACACACGCACCTGCTCTCTCTCTCTCTCTCACACACGCACCTGCTCTCTCTCTCTCACACACACACCTGCTCTCTCTCTCACACACACCCCTGCTCTCTCTCTCACACACACCCCTGCTCTCTCTCTCACACACACACCTGCTCTCTCTCTCACACACGCACCTACACCCTCTCACACAAGCATCTGCTCTCTCTCTCTCTCTCACACACGCACCTGCTCTCTCTCTCACACACGCACCAGCTTACTCTCTCAAACATGCACCTGCTCTCTCTTCCTACACAAGCGCCTGCTCTCTCTCTCTCACACACACGCACCTGCTCTCTCTCTCTCACACACACACCTGCTCTCTCTCTCTCGCACACGCACCTACACCCTCCCACACATGCATCTGCTCTCTCTGTCACACGCACCCGCTCTCGCTCTCACACATGCACCCTGCTCTCTCTCACACACGCACCTGCTCTCTCTCTCTCACACACGCACCTGCTCTCTCTCACACACGCACCTGCTCTCTCTCACACACGCACCTGCTCTCTCTCACACACACACACCTGCTCTCTCTCACACACACACACCTGCTCTCTCTCTCACACAGACGCGTCTGCTCTCTCTCACACACACACGCGTCTGCTGTCTCACGCGCCTGCTCTCTCTCTCTCTCTCTCACGCGCCTGCTCTCACTCTCTCACACACGCACCTGCTCTCTCTCACTCTCGCACGCATCTGCTTTCTCTCACTGAGACAGGCACCTGGTCTGTCTCTCTCACACAGTCACCTGCTCTCTCTGTCTCTCTCACACAGTCACCTGCTCTCTCTCTCACACACACGCACCTGCTCTCTCTCTCACACACACGCACCTGCTCTCTCTCTCTCTCACACACGCGCATCTGCTCTCCCTCTCTCTCACACAAACACACACCTGCTCTCTCTCTCTCTCACACACGCGTCTGCTGTCTCACGCGCCTGCTCTCTCACTCTCACACGCCTGCTCTTTCTCACACACACGCACCTGCTCTCTCTCACTTACACAGGCACCTGCTCTCTCTCTCTCTCACACAGGCACCTGCTCTCTCTCTCTCACACAGGCACCTGCTCTCTCTCTCTCACACAGGCACCTGCTCTCTCTCTCTCACACAGGCACCTGCTCTCTCTCTCTCACACACACGCACCTGCTCTGTCTCTCTCACACATGCACCTGCTCTAATTCTTACACACGCACCTGCTCTCTCTCTTACACACACGCACCTGCTCTCTCTCTCACACGCACCTGCTCTCTCTCTCTCACACACGCGCCTGCTCTCTCTTTCACGCACACACCTGCTCTCCCTCTCTCACAAAGCACCTGCTCTCTCTCTCTCACACACGCACCTGCTTACTCTCTCTCACAAACGCATCTGCTCTCTCTCTCTCAATCGCATCTACTCTCTCTCTCTCACTCACACGCACCTGCTCTCTCTCTCTCTCACACGCACCTACTCTCTCTCTCTTTCACACCACCTGCTCTCTCTCACACACGCACCTGCTCTCTCTCTCTCACACACGCACCTGCTCTCTCTCTCACACACGCACCTGCTCTCTCTCTCACACACGCGGACCTGCTCTTTCTCTCTCACACGCACCTGCTCTCTCTCTCTCACACATGTGCTTGCTCTCTCTCTCTCACACAAGCACCTGCTCTCCCTCTCTCACACACGCACCTGCTCTCTCTCTCTCACACGCACCTGCTCTCTCTCTCTCACACACGCACCTGCTCTCTCTCTCTCACACACGTACCTGCTCTCTCTCTCTCACACACGCACCTGCTCTCTCTCTCTCACACACGCACCTGCTCTCTCTCTCTCACACACGCACCTGCTCTCTCTCTCTCACACGCACCTGCTCTCTCTCTCTCACACACGCACCTGCTCTCTCTCTCTCACACACGTACCTGCTCTCTCTCTCTCACACACGCACCTGCTCTCTCTCTCTCACACACGCACCTGCTCTCTCTCTCACACGCACCTGCTCTCTCTCTCTCACACACGCACCTGCTCTCTCTCTCACACACGCACCTGCTCTCTCTCTCTCACACACGCACCTGCTCTCTCTCTCTCACACACGCACCTGCTCTCTCTCTCTCACACACACACCTACCTGCTCTCTCTCTCACACACACACACGCAACTGCTCTCTCTCTCTCACACACGCAACTGCTCCCTCTCTCACACACGCGCACCTGCTCTCCCTCTCTCTCACACACGCGTCTGCTGTCTCATGCGCCTGCTCTCTCTCTCTCACACGCCTGCTCTGTCTCTCTCACACAGGCACCTGCTCTCTTTCTCTCACACACAGGCACCTGCTCTCTCTCTCTCTCACACAGGCACCTGCTCTCTCTCTCTCTCACACACACGCGTCTGCTCTCTCTCACACACACACGCGTCTGCTGTCTCACGCGCCTGCTCTCTCTCTCTCTCTCTCTCTCTCACGCGCCTGCTCTCACTCTCTCACGCGCCTGCTCTCACTCTCTCACACACGCACCTGCTCTCTCTCACTCTCGCACGCATCTGCTTTCTCTCACTGACACAGGCACCTGGTCTGTCTCTCTCACACAGTCACCTGCTCTCTCTCCCTCTCACACACAGGCACCTGCTCTCTCTCTCTCACACACACGCACCTGCTCTCTCTCTCACACACACGCACCTGCTCTCTCTCACTTACACAGGCACCTGCTCTCTCTCTCTCTCACACAGGCACCTGCTCTCTCTCACTTACACAGGCACCTGCTCTCTCTCTCTCTCACACAGGCACCTGCTCTCTCTCTCTCACACAGGCACCTGCTCTCTCTCTCTCTTACACACGCACCTGCTCTCTCTCTCACTCACACGCACCTGCTCTCTCTCTTACACACGCACCTGCTCACTCTCTCACACACACGCACCTGCTCTCTCTCTCACACGCACCTGCTCTCTCTCTCACACGCACCTGCTCTCTCTCTCATAAAGGCATCTGCTCTCTCTCTCTCAATCGCATCTACTCTCTCTCTCTCACTCACACGCACCTGCTCTCTCTCTCTCACACCACCTGCTCTCTCTCACACACGCACCTGCTCTCTCTCTCTCACACACGCACCTGCTCTCTCTCTCACACACGCACCTGCTCTCTCTCTCACACACGCGGACCTGCTCTTTCTCTCTCACACGCACCTGCTCTCTCTCTCTCACACGCACCTGCTCTCTCTCTCTCACACGTGTGCTTGCTCTCTCTCTCTCACAAAAGCACCTTCTCTCTCTCTCTCACACACGCGCCTGCTCTCTCTCTCTCACAAACGCACCTGCTCTCTCTCTCTCACACGCACCTGCTCTCTCTCTCTCTCTCTCACACGCACCTGCTCTCTCTCTCTCACACGCACCTGCTCTCTCTCTCTCACACGCACCTGCTCTCTCTCTCTCACACGCACACGCACCTGCTCTCTCTCTCACACACGCACCTGCTCTCTCTCTCTCACACACGCACCTGCTCTCTCTCTCTCTTTCACACACACACCTGCTCTCCCTCTCTCACACACGCACCTGCTCTCTCTCTCTCTCTTTCACACACACACCTGCTCTCCCTCTCTCACACACGCACCTGCTCTCTCTCTCTCACACGCACCTGCTCTCTCTCTCTCACACGCACCTGCTCTCTCTCTCTCACACGCACCGGCTCTCTCTCTCTCTCTCACACACGCACCTGCTCTCTCTCTCTCACACACGCACCTGCTCTCTCTCTCTCACACACGCACCTGCTCTCTCTCTCTCACACACGCACCTGCTCTCTCTCTCTCACACACACACCTGCTCTCTCTCTCTCTCACACACACACACCTGCTCTCTCTCTCACACACACACACCTGCTCTCTCTCTCTCTCACACACACACACCTGCTCTCTCTCTCTCACACACACACCTGCTCTCTCTCACACACACACACGCAACTGCTCTCTCTCACACACGCAACTGCTCCCTCTCTCACACACGCAACTGCTCCCTCTCTCACACACGCGCACCTGCTCTCCCTCTCTCTCACACACGCGTCTGCTGTCTCATGCGCCTGCTCTCTCTCTCTCACACGCCTGCTCTGTCTCTCTCACACAGGCACCTGCTCTCTTTCTCTCACACACAGGCACCTGCTCTCTCTCTCTCTCACACAGGCACCTGCTCTCTCTCTCTCTCACACACACGCACCTGCACTGTCTCTCTCACACATGCACCTGCTCTCTCTCACACACGCACCTACTCCCTCTAACACATGCGCTTGCTCTCTCTCACTCAAACAGGCACCTGCTCTCTTTCCCTCACACACGCACCTACTCCCTCTCACACACATGCACCTTCTCTCTCTCTGTCTCACACACCTGCATCTCTCTCACACACGCAACTGCGCTCTCTCTCTCTCTCACACGCACCTGCTCTCTCTCTCTCTCACACGCACCTGCTCTCTCTCTCTCACACACGCACCTGCTCTCTCTCTCTCACACACGCACCTGCTCTCTCTCTCTCACACACGCACCTGCTCTCTCTCTCTCACACACGCACCTGCTCTCTCTCTCTCACACACGCACCTGCTCTCTCTCTCTCACACACACACCTGCTCTCTCTCTCACACACACACCTGCTCTCTCTCTCACACACACACCTGCTCTCTCTCTCACACACACACCTGCTCTCTCTCTCACACACACACCTGCACTCTCTCTCACACACACACCTGCTCTCTCTCTCTCTCTCACACACGCACCTGCTCTCTCTCTCTCTCTCACACACGCACCTGCTCTCTCTCTCTCACACACGCACCTGCTCTCTCTCTCTCTCTCACACACGCACCTGCTCTCTCTCTCTCACACACACACCTGCTCTCTCTCTTTCACACACACACCTGCTCTCTCTCTCACACACACACCTGCTCTCTCTCTCACACACACACCTGCTCTATCTCTCACACACACACCTGCTCTCTCTCTCACACACGCACCTGCTCTCTCTCTCACACACGCACCTGCTTACTCTCTCAAACATGCACCTGCTCTCTCTTCCTACACAAGCGCCTGCTCTCTCTCTCTCACACACACGCACCTGCTCTCTCTCTCTCACACACACACCTGCTCTCTCTCTCTCGCACACGCACCTACACCCTCCCACACATGCATCTGCTCTCTCTGTCACACGCACCCGCTCTCGCTCTCACACATGCACCCTGCTCTCTCTCACACACGCACCTGCTCTCTCTCTCTCACACACGCACCTGCTCTCTCTCACACACGCACCTGCTCTCTCTCACACACACACACCTGCTCTCTCTCACACACACACACCTGCTCTCTCTCTCACACAGACGCGTCTGCTCTCTCTCACACACACACGCGTCTGCTGTCTCACGCGCCTGCTCTCTCTCTCTCTCTCTCACGCGCCTGCTCTCACTCTCTCACACACGCACCTGCTCTCTCTCACTCTCGCACGCATCTGCTTTCTCTCACTGAGACAGGCACCTGGTCTGTCTCTCTCACACAGTCACCTGCTCTCTCTCCCTCTCACACACAGGCACCTGCTCTCTCTCTCACACACACGCACCTGCTCTCTCTCTCACACACACGCACCTGCTCTCTCTCTCTCTCACACACGCGCATCTGCTCTCCCTCTCTCTCACACAAACACACACCTGCTCTCTCTCTCTCTCACACACGCGTCTGCTGTCTCACGCGCCTGCTCTCTCACTCTCACACGCCTGCTCTTTCTCACACACACGCACCTGCTCTCTCTCACTTACACAGGCACCTGCTCTCTCTCTCTCTCACACAGGCACCTGCTCTCTCTCTCTCACACAGGCACCTGCTCTCTCTCTCTCACACAGGCACCTGCTCTCTCTCTCTCACACAGACGCACCTGCTCTCTCTCTCTCACACATGCACCTGCTCTCTCTCTTACACACACGCACCTGCTCTCTCTCTCACACACGCACCTGCTCTCTCTCTCTTTCACGCACACACCTGCACTCCCTCTCTCACAAAGCACCTGCTCTCTCTCTCTCACACACGCACCTGCTTACTCTCTCTCACAAACGCATCTGCTCTCTCTCTCTCAATCGCATCTACTCTCTCTCTCTCACTCACACGCACCTGCTCTCTCTCTCTCTCACACGCACCTACTCTCTCTCTCTTTCACACCACCTGCTCTCTCTCACACACGCACCTGCTCTCTCTCTCTCACACACGCACCTGCTCTCTCTCTCACACACGCACCTGCTCTCTCTCTCACACACGCGGACCTGCTCTTTCTCTCTCACACGCACCTGCTCTCTCTCTCTCACACATGTGCTTGCTCTCTCTCTCTCACACAAGCACCTGCTCTCTCCCTCTCACACATGCGCCTGCTCTCTCTCTCTCACAAACGCACCTGCTCTCTCTCTCTCTCACACGCACCTGCTCTCTCTTTCACACACACACCTGCTCTCCCTCTCTCACACACGCACCTGCTCTCTCTCTCTCACACGCACCTGCTCTCTCTCTCTCACACACGCACCTGCTCTCTCTCTCTCACACACGTACCTGCTCTCTCTCTCACACACGCACCTGCTCTCTCTCTCTCACACACGCACCGGCTCTCTCTCTCTCACACGCACCTGCTCTCTCTCTCTCACACACGCACCTGCTCTCTCTCTCTCACACGCACCTGCTCTCTCTCTCTCACACACGCACCTGCTCTCTCTCTCTCACACACGCACCTGCTCTCTCTCTCTCACACACGCAACTGCTCTCTCTCTCTCACACACGCAACTGCTCCCTCTCTCACACACGCGCACCTGCTCTCCCTCTCTCTCACACACGCGTCTGCTGTCTCATGCGCCTGCTCTCTCTCTCTCACACGCCTGCTCTGTCTCTCTCACACAGGCACCTGCTCTCTTTCTCTCACACACAGGCACCTGCTCTCTCTCTCTCTCACACAGGCACCTGCTCTCTCTCTCTCTCACACACACGCGTCTGCTCTCTCTCACACACACACGCGTCTGCTGTCTCACGCGCCTGCTCTCTCTCTCTCTCTCTCTCTCTCACGCGCCTGCTCTCACTCTCTCACGCGCCTGCTCTCACTCTCTCACACACGCACCTGCTCTCTCTCACTCTCGCACGCATCTGCTTTCTCTCACTGACACAGGCACCTGGTCTGTCTCTCTCACACAGTCACCTGCTCTCTCTCCCTCTCACACACAGGCACCTGCTCTCTCTCTCTCACACACACGCACCTGCTCTCTCTCACACACACGCACCTGCTCTCTCTCACTTACACAGGCACCTGCTCTCTCTCTCTCTCACACAGGCACCTGCTCTCTCTCTCTCACACAGGCACCTGCTCTCTCTCTCTCACACACACGCACCTGCTCTCTCTCTCTCACACACGCACCTGCTCTCTCTCTCTCACACACGCACCTGCTCTCTCTCTTACACACGCACCTGCTCTCTCTCTTACACACGCACCTGCTCTCTCTCTTACACACGCACCTGCTCTCTCTCTCACACGCACCTGCTCTCTCTCTCACACGCACCTGCTCTCTCTCTCTCAATCGCATCTACTCTCTCTCTCTCACTCACACGCACCTGCTCTCTCTCTCTCACACCACCTGCTCTCTCTCACACACGCACCTGCTCTCTCTCTCTCACACACGCACCTGCTCTCTCTCTCACACACGCGGACCTGCTCTTTCACTCTCACACGCACCTGCTCTCTCTCTCACACGCACCTGCTCTCTCTCTCTCACACGTGTGCTTGCTCTCTCTCTCTCACAAAAGCACCTTCTCTCTCTCTCTCACACACGCGCCTGCTCTCTCTCTCTCACAAACGCACCTGCTCTCTCTCTCTCACACGCACCTGCTCTCTCTCTCTCTCTCACACGCACCTGCTCTCTCTCTCTCACACGCACCTGCTCTCTCTCTCTCTCACACACGCACCTGCTCTCTCTCTCACACACGCACCTGCTCTCTCTCTCTCACACACGCACCTGCTCTCTCTCTCTCACACACGCACCTGCTCTCTCTCTCTCTTTCACACACGCACCTGCTCTCCCTCTCTCACACACGTACCTGCTCTCTCTCTCTCTTTCACACACACACCTGCTCTCCCTCTCTCACACACGCACCTGCTCTCTCTCTCTCACACGCACCTGCTCTCTCTCTCTCACACGCACCGGCTCTCTCTCTCTCACACACACACACCTGCTCTCTCTCTCACACACACACACGCAACTGCTCTCTCTCACACACGCAACTGCTCCCTCTCTCACACACGCAACTGCTCCCTCTCTCACACACGCGCACCTGCTCTCCCTCTCTCTCACACACGCGTCTGCTGTCTCATGCGCCTGCTCTCTCTCTCTCACACAGGCACCTGCACTCTCTCTCTCTCTCACACACACGCACCTGCACTGTCTCTCTCACACATGCACCTGCTCTCTCTCACACACGCACCTACTCCCTCTCACACATGCGCTTGCTCTCTCTCACTCAAACAGGCACCTGCTCTCTTTCTCCCACACACGCACCTACTCCCTCTCACACACATGCACCTTCTCTCTCTCTGTCTCACACACCTGCATCTCTCTCACACACGCAACTGCGCTCTCTCTCTCTCACACACGCATCTGCTCTCTCTCTCACACACGCACCTGCTCTCTCTCTCACACACGCACCTGCTCTCTCTCTCTCACACGCACCTGCTCTCTCTCTCTCACACGCACCTGCTCTCTCTCTCTCTCACACGCACCTGCTCTCTCTCTCTCTCACACACGCACCTGCTCCCCATCTCACACACGTGCACGTGCTCTCCATCTCTGACACACACACACACCTACTCTCTCCCTCTCTCTCTCACACGCGTCTGCTGTCTCACGCGCCTGCTCTCTCTCTCTCTCACACGCCAGCTCTTTCTATCTCACGCACGCACCTGCTCTCTCTTTCTCACACATGCGCTTGCTCTCTCTATCTCTCACACAGGCACCTGCTCTCTCGCTTTCACACAGGCACCTGCTCTCTCTCTCTCTCTCGCACACGCAACTGCGCTCTCTCTCACACACGCACCTGCTCTCTCTCTCACACACGCACCTGCTCTCTCTCTCTCTCACACACGCACCTGCTCTCTCTCTCTCTCACACGCACCTGCTCTCTCTCTCTCTCACACGCACCTGCTCTCTCTCTCTCTCACACGCACCTGCTCTCTCTCTCTCTCTCACACGCACCTGCTCTCTCTCTCTCTCACACGCACCTGCTCTCTCTCTCTCTCTCACACGCACCTGCTCTCTCTCTCTCTCTCACACGCACCTGCTCTCTCTCTCTCTCACACGCACCTGCTCTCTCTCTCTCTCACACGCACCTGCTCTCTCTCTCTCTCACACGCACCTGCTCTCTCTCTCTCTCACACGCACCTGCTCTCTCTCTCTCTCACACGCACCTGCTCTCTCTCTCTCTCTCACACACGAACCTACACCCTCTCACACACGCACCTGCTCTCTCTCTCTCTCACACACAAGCGCCTGCTCTCTCTCACACACAAGCGCCTGCTCTCTCTCACACACAAGCGCCTGCTCCGTCTCTCACACACGCGCACCTGCTCTCCCTCTCTGACACACACACACACACACACACCTGCTCTCTCCCTCTCACACACAGGCACCTGCTCTCTCCCTCTCACACACAGGCACCTGCTCTCTCCCTCTCACACACAGGCACCTGCTCTCTCTCTCTCACACACACGCACCTGCTCTCTCTCTCTCTTTCACACACACACCTGCTCTCCCTCTCTCACACACGCACCTGCTCTCTCTCTCTCACACGCACCTGCTCTCTCTCTCTCTCTCACACGCACCGGCTCTCTCTCTCTCTCTCACACACGCACCTGCTCTCTCTCTCTCACACACGCACCTGCTCTCTCTCTCTCACACACGCACCTGCTCTCTCTCTCTCACACGCACCGGCTCTCTCTCTCTCACACGCACCGGCTCTCTCTCTCTCTCTCACACGCACCGGCTCTCTCTCTCTCTCTCACACACGCGCCTGCTCTCTCTCTCTCACACACGCGCCTGCTCTCTCTCTCTCACACACGCACCTGCTTACTGTCGCAAACATGCACCTGCTCTCTCTTCTCACACAATCGCCTGCTCCCTCTCTCTCACACACGTACCTGCCCTCTCTCTCACACACACGCACCTGCTCTCTCTCACACACACGCACCTGCTCTCTCTCTCACACACGCGCCTGCTGTCTCTCTCTCACACACGCACCTGCTTACTCTCTCAAACATGCACCTGCTCTCTCTTCTCACACAAGCGCCTGCTGTCTCTCTCTCACACAAGCGCCTGCTCTCTCTCTCACACACAGGCACCTGCTCTCTCTCTCTCGCACACGCACCTACACCCTCCCACACATGCATCTGCTCTCTCTCTCACACGCACCCGCTCTCCCTCTCTGACACACACACACACACACACACCTGCTCTCTCTCTCTCACACACGCGTCTGCTGTCACACGCGCCTGCTCTCTCTCTCTCTCACACGTCTGCTCTTTCTCTCTTACGCACCTGCTTTCTCTCACTGACACAGGCACCTGATCTGTCTCTCTCACACAGGCACCTGCACTCTCTCTCTCTCACACAGGCACCTGCACTCTCCCACACGCACCTGCTCTCTCTCTCTCCCACACGCACCTGCTCTCTCTCTCTCACACACGCACCTGCTCTCTCTCTCTCACACACGCACCTGCTCTCTCTCTCTCACACACGCACCTGCTCTCTCTCTCTCACACACGCACCTGGTCTCTCTCTCTCACACACGCACCTGGTCTCTCTCTCTCACACACGCACCTGGTCTCTCTCTCTCACACACGCACCTGGTCTCTCTCTCTCACACACGCACCTGGTCTCTCTCTCTCACACACGCACCTGGTCTCTCTCTCTCACACACGCACCTGGTCTCTCTCTCTCACACACGCACCTGGTCTCTCTCTCTCACACACGCACCTGGTCTCTCTCTCTCACACACGCACCTGCTCTCTCTCTCTCACACACGCACCTGCTCTCTCTCTCTCACACACGCACCTGCTCTCTCTCTCTCACACACGCACCTGCTCTCTCTCTCTCACACACGCACCTGGTCTCTCTCTCTCACACACGCACCTGGTCTCTCTCTCTCACACACGCACCTGGTCTCTCTCTCTCACACACGCACCTGGTCTCTCTCTCTCACACACGCACCTGGTCTCTCTCTCTCACACACGCACCTGGTCTCTCTCTCTCACACACGCACCTGGTCTCTCTCTCTCACACACGCACCTGGTCTCTCTCTCTCACACACGCACCTGGTCTCTCTCTCTCACACACGCACCTGCTCTCTCTCTCTCACACACGCACCTGCTCTCTCTCTCTCACGCACGCACCTGCTCTCTCTCTCTCACACACGCACCTGCTCTCTCTCTCTCACACACGCACCTGCTCTCTCTCTCTCACACACGCACCTGCTCTCTCTCTCACACAAGCACCTGCTCTCTCTCTCTCTCTCTCACACACGCACCTGCTCTCTCTCTCTCACACACGCAACTGCGCTCTCTCTCTCTCACACACGCATCTGTTCTCTCTCTCACACACGCATCTGCTCTCTGTCTCTCACACGCACCTGCTCTCTCTCTCTCTCACACACGCACCTGCTCTCTCTCTCACACAAGCACCTGCTCTCTCTCTCTCTCTCTCACACACGCACCTGCTCTCTCTCTCTCACACAAGCACCTGCTCTCTCTCTCTCTCTCACACACGCACCTGCTCTCTCTCTCTCTCTCACACACGCACCTGCTCTCTCTCTCTCTCTCACACACGCACCTGCTCGCTCTCTCTCTCTCACACACGCACCTGCTCTCTCTCTCACACACGCACCTGCTCTCTCTCTCACACACGCACCTGCTCTCTCTCTCACACACGCACCTGCTCTCTCTCTCACACACGCACCTGCTCTCTCTCTCACACACGCACCTGCTCTCTCTCTCTCTCTCACACACGCACCTGCTCTCTCTCTCTCTCTCACACACGCACCTGCTCTCTCTCTCTCTCTCTCACACACGCACCTGCTCTCTCTCTCACACACGCACCTGCTCTCTCTCTCACACACACACCTGCTCTCTCTCTCACACACACACCTGCTCTCTCTCTCACACACACACCTGCTCTCTCTCTCACACACACGCACCTGCACTGTCTCTCTCACACATGCACCTGCTCTCTCTCACACACGCACCTACTCCCTCTCACACATGCGCTTGCTCTCTCTCACTCAAACAGGCACCTGCTCTCTTTCTCTCACACACGCACCTGCTCTCTCTCTCTCACACACGCACCTGCTCTCTCTCTCTCACACACGCACCTGCTCTCTCTCTCTCACACACGCACCTGCTCTCTCTCTCTCACACACGCACCTGGTCTCTCTCTCTCACACACGCACCTGGTCTCTCTCTCTCACACACGCACCTGGTCTCTCTCTCTCACACACGCACCTGGTCTCTCTCTCTCACACACGCACCTGCTCTCTCTCTCTCACACACGCACCTGCTCTCTCTCTCTCACACACGCACCTGCTCTCTCTCTCTCACACACGCACCTGCTCTCTCTCTCTCACACACGCACCTGCTCTCTCTCTCTCACACACGCACCTGCTCTCTCTCTCTCACACACGCACCTGCTCTCTCTCTCTCACACACGCACCTGGTCTCTCTCTCTCACACACGCACCTGGTCTCTCTCTCTCACACACGCACCTGGTCTCTCTCTCTCACACACGCACCTGGTCTCTCTCTCTCACACACGCACCTGGTCTCTCTCTCTCACACACGCACCTGGTCTCTCTCTCTCACACACGCACCTGCTCTCTCTCTCTCACACACGCGCCTGCTCTCTCTCTCTCACACACGCACCTGCTCTCTCTCTCTCACACACGCACCTGCTCTCTCTCTCTCACACACGCACCTGCTCTCTCTCTCTCACACACGCACCTGCTCTCTCTCTCTCACACACGCACCTGCTCTCTCTCTCTCACACACGCACCTGCTCTCTCTCTCTCACACACGCACCTGCTCTCTCTCTCTCACACACGCACCTGCTCTCTCTCTCTCACACACGCACCTGCTCTCTCTCTCTCACACACGCACCTGCTCTCTCTCTCTCACACACGCACCTGCTCTCTCTCTCTCACACACGCACCTGCTCTCTCTCTCTCACACACGCACCTGCTCTCTCTCTCTCACACACGCACCTGCTCTCTCTCTCTCACACACGCACCTGCTCTCTCTCTCTCACACACGCACCTGCTCTCTCTCTCTCACACACGCACCCGCTCTCTCTCTCACACACGCACCTGCTCTCTCTCTCTCACACACGCACCTGCTCTCTCTCTCACACACGCACCTGCTCTCTCTCTCACACACGCACCCGCTCTCTCTCTCTCATACACACGCACCCGCTCTCTCTCTCACACATGCACCTGCTCTCTCACACACGCACCTACACCCTCTCACACACGCACCTGCTCTCTCTCACACATGCATCTGCTCTCTCTCTCTCACACACGCGCCTGCTCTCTCTCTCACACACGCACCTGCTCTCTCTCTCACACACGCACCTGCTCTCTCTTTCTCACACACGCACCTGCTCCGTCTCTCTCACACATGCGCTTGCTCTCTCTCTCTCTCACACACACACACCTGCTCCCCATCTCACACATGCGCACGTTCTCTCCCTCTCTGACACACACACACACACACACACACCTACTCTCTCCCTCTCTCTCTCACACGCGTCTGCTGTCTCACGCGCCTGCTCTCTCTCTCTCACACGCAACTGCGCTCTCTCTCACACACGCACCTGCTCTCTCTCTCTCTCACATGCATCTGCTCTCTCTCTCTCTCACACGCACCTGCTCTCTCTCACTCACACAGGCACCTGCTCTCTCTCTCTCTCACACACGCACCTGCTCTCTCTCTCTCTCACACAGGCACCTGCTCTCTCTCTCTCACACACAGGCACCTGCTCTATCTCTCTCTCACACACACGCACCTGCTCTGTCTCTCTCACACATGCATCGACTCCCTCTCACACATGCGCTTGCTCTCTCTCTCTCTCTCACACACGCACCTGCTCTCTCTCTCACACACGCAACCGCTCACTCTCTCTCTCACACACGCAACTGCTCTCTCTCTCTCTCACACACGCACCTGCTCTCTCTCTCTCTCACACAGGCACCTGCTCTCTCTCTCTCACACACAGGCACCTGCTCTCTCTCTCTCTCACACACACGCACCTGCACTGTCTCTCTCACACATGCACCTGCTCTCTCTCACACACGCACCTACTCCCTCTCACACATGCGCTTGCTCTCTCTCACTCAAACAGGCACCTGCTCTCTTTCCCTCACACACGCACCTACTCCCTCTCACACACATGCACCTTCTCTCTCTGTCTCACACACGCAACTGCGCTCTCTCTCTCTCTCTCACACACGCAACTGCGCTCTCTCTCTCTCACACACGCATCTGCTCTCTCTCTCTCACACGCACCTGCTCTCTCTCTCTCACACGCACCTGCTCTCTCTCTCTCACACGCACCTGCTCTCTCTCTCTCACACGCACCTGCTCTCTCTCTCTCACACGCACCTGCTCTCTCTCTCTCACTCACACACGCACCTGCTCTCTCTCTCTCACACACGCACCTGCTCTCTTTCTCTCACACACGCACCTACTCCCTCTCACACACATGCACCTTCTCTCTCTCTGTCTCACACACCTGCATCTCTCTCACACACGCAACTGCGCTCTCTCTCTCTCACACACGCATCTGTTCTCTCTCTCACACACGCATCTGCTCTCTGTCTCTCACACGCACCTGCTCTCTCTCTCTCTCACACACGCACCTGCTCTCTCTCTCACACAAGCACCTGCTCTCTCTCTCTCTCTCTCACACACGCACCTGCTCTCTCTCTCTCACACAAGCACCTGCTCTCTCTCTCTCTCTCACACACGCACCTGCTCTCTCTCTCTCTCTCACACACGCACCTGCTCTCTCTCTCTCTCTCACACACGCACCTGCTCGCTCTCTCTCTCTCACACACGCACCTGCTCTCTCTCTCACACACGCACCTGCTCTCTCTCTCACACACGCACCTGCTCTCTCTCTCACACACGCACCTGCTCTCTCTCTCACACACGCACCTGCTCTCTCTCTCTCTCTCACACACGCACCTGCTCTCTCTCTCTCTCTCACACACGCACCTGCTCTCTCTCTCTCTCTCACACACGCACCTGCTCTCTCTCTCTCTCTCACACACGCACCTGCTCTCTCTCTCACACACGCACCTGCTCTCTCTCTCACACACACACCTGCTCTCTCTCTCACACACACACCTGCTCTCTCTCTCACACACACACCTGCTCTCTCTCTCACACACACGCACCTGCACTGTCTCTCTCACACATGCACCTGCTCTCTCTCACACACGCACCTACTCCCTCTCACACATGCGCTTGCTCTCTCTCACTCAAACAGGCACCTGCTCTCTTTCTCTCACACACGCACCTACTCCCTCTCACACACATGCACCTTCTCTCTCTGTCTCACACACGCAACTGCGCTCTCTCTCTCTCACACACGCACCTGCTCTCTCTCTCTCACACACGCACCTGCTCTCTCTCTCTCACACACGCACCTGCTCTCTCTCTCTCACACACGCACCTGCTCTCTCTCTCTCACACACGCACCTGCTCTCTCTCTCACACACGCATCTGCTCTCTGTCTCTCACACGCACCTGCTCTCTCTCTCTCTCACACACGCACCTGCTCTCTCTCTCACACAAGCACCTGCTCTCTCTCTCTCTCTCTCACACACGCACCTGCTCTCTCTCTCTCACACACGCAACTGCGCTCTCTCTCTCTCACACACGCATCTGTTCTCTCTCTCACACACGCATCTGCTCTCTGTCTCTCACACGCACCTGCTCTCTCTCTCTCTCACACACGCACCTGCTCTCTCTCTCACACAAGCACCTGCTCTCTCTCTCTCTCTCTCACACACGCACCTGCTCTCTCTCTCTCACACAAGCACCTGCTCTCTCTCTCTCTCTCACACACGCACCTGCTCTCTCTCTCTCTCTCACACACGCACCTGCTCTCTCTCTCTCTCTCACACACGCACCTGCTCGCTCTCTCTCTCTCACACACGCACCTGCTCTCTCTCTCACACACGCACCTGCTCTCTCTCTCACACACGCACCTGCTCTCTCTCTCACACACGCACCTGCTCTCTCTCTCACACACGCACCTGCTCTCTCTCTCTCTCTCACACACGCACCTGCTCTCTCTCTCTCTCTCACACACGCACCTGCTCTCTCTCTCTCTCTCACACACGCACCTGCTCTCTCTCTCTCTCTCACACACGCACCTGCTCTCTCTCTCACACACACACCTGCTCTCTCTCTCACACACACACCTGCTCTCTCTCTCACACACACACCTGCTCTCTCTCTCACACACACACCTGCTCTCTCTCTCACACACACGCACCTGCACTGTCTCTCTCACACATGCACCTGCTCTCTCTCACACACGCACCTACTCCCTCTCACACATGCGCTTGCTCTCTCTCACTCAAACAGGCACCTGCTCTCTTTCTCTCACACACGCACCTACTCCCTCTCACACACATGCACCTTCTCTCTCTGTCTCACACACGCAACTGCGCTCTCTCTCTCTCACACACGCACCTGCTCTCTCTCTCTCACACACGCACCTGCTCTCTCTCTCTCACACACGCACCTGCTCTCTCTCTCTCACACACGCACCTGCTCTCTCTCTCTCACACACGCACCTGCTCTCTCTCTCTCACACACGCACCTGCTCTCTCTCTCTCACACACGCACCTGCTCTCTCTCTCTCACACACGCACCTGCTCTCTCTCTCTCACACACGCACCTGCTCTCTCTCTCTCACACACGCACCTGCTCTCTCTCTCTCACACACGCACCTGGTCTCTCTCTCTCACACACGCACCTGGTCTCTCTCTCTCACACACGCACCTGCTCTCTCTCTCTCACACACGCACCTGCTCTCTCTCTCTCACACACGCACCTGCTCTCTCTCTCTCACACACGCACCTGCTCTCTCTCTCTCACACACGCACCTGCTCTCTCTCTCTCACACACGCACCTGCTCTCTCTCTCTCACACACGCACCTGCTCTCTCTCTCTCACACACGCACCTGCTCTCTCTCTCTCACACACGCACCTGCTCTCTCTCTCTCACACACGCACCTGCTCTCTCTCTCTCACACACGCACCTGCTCTCTCTCTCTCACACACGCACCTGGTCTCTCTCTCTCACACACGCACCTGCTCTCTCTCTCTCACACACGCACCTGCTCTCTCTCTCTCACACACGCACCTGCTCTCTCTCTCTCACACACGCACCTGCTCTCTCTCTCTCACACACGCACCTGCTCTCTCTCTCTCACACACGCACCTGCTCTCTCTCTCTCACACACGCACCTGCTCTCTCTCTCTCACACACGCACCTGCTCTCTCTCTCACACACGCACCTGCTCTCTCTCTCACACACACACCTGCTCTCTCTCTCACACACACACCTGCTCTCTCTCTCACACACACACACGCAACTGCTCTCTCTCTCACACACGCAACTGCTCCCTCTCTCACACACGCAACTGCTCCCTCTCTCACACACGCGCACCTGCTCTCCCTCTCTCTCACACACGCGTCTGCTGTCTCATGCGCCTGCTCTCTCTCTCTCTCACACGCCTGCTCTGTCTCTCTCACACAGGCACCTGCTCTCTTTCTCTCACACACAGGCACCTGCTCTCTCTCTCACACACACGCACCTGCACTGTCTCTCTCACACATGCACCTGCTCTCTCTCACACACGCACCTACTCCCTCTCACACATGCGCTTGCTCTCTCTCTCTCTCTCACACACGCACCTGCTCTCTCTCTCACACACGCAACCGCTCACTCTCTCTCTCACACACGCAACTGCTCTCTCTCTCTCTCACACACGCAACTGCTCTCTCTCTCTCGCACACACGCAACTGCTCTCTCTCTCTCGCACACACGCAACTGCTCTCTCTCTCTCTCGCACACACGCAACTGCTCTCTCTCTCACACACGCAACTGCTCCCTCTCTCACACACGCGCACCTGCTCTCCCTCTCTGACACACACACACACCTGCTCTCTCTCTCTCACACACGCGTCTGCTGTCTCATGCGCCTGCTCTCTCTCTCTCTCACACGCCTGCTCTTTCTCTCTCACGCGCCTGCTCTCTCTCTCTCTCACACAGGCACCTGCTCTCTCTCTCTCACACAGGCACCTGCTCTCTCTCTCTCTCTCACACACACGCACCTGCACTGTCTCTCTCACACATGCACCTGCTCTCTCTCACACACGCGCTTGATCTCTCTCACTCAAACAGGCACCTGCTCTCTTTCTCTCACACACGCACCTACTCCCTCTCACACACATGCACCTTCTCTCTCTCTGTCTCACACACCTGCATCTCTCTCACACACGCAACTGCGCTCTCTCTCTCTCACACACGCAACTGCGCTCTCTCTCTCTCACACACGCATCTGTTCTCTCTCTCACACACGCATCTGCTCTCTCTCTCTCACACGCACCTGCTCTCTCTCTCTCACACGCACCTGCTCTCTCTCTCTCTCACACGCACCTGCTCTCTCTCTCTCTCACACGCACCTGCTCTCTCTCTCTCTCACACGCACCTGCTCTCTCACTCTCACACGCACCTGCTCTCTCACTCTCACACGCACCTGCTCTCTCACTCTCACACGCACCTGCTCTCTCACTCTCACACGCACCTGCTCTCTCACTCTCACACGCACCTGCTCTCTCACTCTCACACGCACCTGCTCTCTCACTCTCACACAGGCACCTGCTCTCTCTCTCTCTCTCTCTCTCTCACACACGCACCTACTCCCTCTCACACATACGCACCTACTCCCTCTCACACATACGCACCTGCTCTCTCTCTCACACAGGCACCTGCTCTCTCTCTCTCTCACACACACGCACCTGCTCTGTCTCTCTCACACATGCACCGACTCCCTCTCACACATGCGCTTGCTCTCTCTCACTCAAACAGGCACCTGCTCTCTCTCTCTCACACATACGCACCTACTCCCTATCACACACACGCACCTTCTCTCTCTCTCTCACACACCTGCATCTCTCTCACACATGCAACTGCGCTCTCTCTCACACACGCATCTGCTCACTCTCTCACACACGCATCTGCTCACTCTCTCTCACACACGCAACTGCTCTCTCTCTCTCTCACACACGCGCACCTGATCTCTCTCTCTCTCACACATGCGCTTGCTCTCTCTCTCTCTCTCACAGGCACCTGATCTCTCTCTCACACACGCACCTGCTCTCGCTTTCTCACACACACGCACCTGCTCTCTCTCTCTCTCACACATGCGCTTGCTCTCTCTCTCTCACACACGCACCGGCGCCCTCTCTCACACACGCGCACCTGCTCTCCCTCTCTGACACACACACACATACACACAAACCTACTCCCACTCCCTCACACACACGCGTCTGCTGTCTCACGCGCCTGTTCTCACACTCTCACACACGCACCTGCTCTCTATCACTCTCGCACGCACCTGCTCTCTCTCTCACACACGCAACTGCGCTCTCTCTCACACACGCACCTACTCCCTCTCACACACACGCACCTGCTCTCTCTCTCTCACACATGCGCTTGCTCTCTCTCACTCACACAGACACCTGCTCTCTTGCTCTCTCTCTCACATACGCACCTGCTCTCTCTCACACACGCAACCGCTCTCTCTCTCTCTCTCACACACACGCAACTGCTCACTCTCTCGCACACACACGCACCTGCTCTCTCTCTCACACACAGGCACCTGCTCTCTCTCTCACACACAGGCACCTGCTCTCTCTCTCACACACAGGCACCTGCTCTCTCTCTCTCTCTCACACACAGGCACCTGCTCTCTCTCTCTCTCTCTCTCTCTCACACAGGCACCTGCTCTCTCTCTCTCTCTCTCACACAGGCACCTGCTCTCTCTCTCTCACACAGGCACCTGCTCTCTCTCTCTCTCACACAGGCACCTGCTCTATCTCTCTCTCACACACACGCACCTGCTCTGTCTCTCTCACACATGCACCGACTCCCTCTCACACATGCGCTTGCTCTCTCTCACTCAAACAGGCACCTGCTCTCTCTCTCTCACACACACGCACCTACTCCCTATCACACACACGCACCTTCTCTCTCTCTCTCACACACACGCAACTGCGCTCTCTCTCACACACGCATCTGCTCACTCTCTCACACACGCATCTGCTCACTCTCTCTCACACACGCAACTGCTCTCTCTCTCTCACACACACGCGCACCTGATCTCTCTCTCTCTCACATACGCACCTGATCTCTCTCTCTCACACGCACCTGATCTCTCTCTCTCTTTCACACGCACCTGATCTCTTTCTCACTCTCACACGCACCTGCTCTCTCTCTCTCACACACACACGCACCTGCTCTCTCTCTCTCTCACACAGGCACCTGCTCTCTCACTCTCACACGCACCTGCTCTCTCACTCTCACACGCACCTGCTCTCTCACTCTCACACAGGCACCTGCTCTCTCTCTCTCTCTCTCTCTCACACACATGCACCTGCTCTGTCTCTCTCACACAGGCACCTGCTCTCTCTCTCTCTCTCTCTCACACACATGCACCTGCTCTGTCTCTCTCACACACGCACCTACTCCCTCTCACACATACGCACCTGCTCTCTCTCTCACACATGCGCTTGCTCTCTCTCTCTCTCTCTCTCTCAGGCACCTGATCTCTCTCTCACACACGCACCTGCTCTAGCTTTCTCACACACACGCACCTGCTCTCTCTCTCACACACGCAACTGCTCTCTCTCTCACACACGCAACTGCTCTCTCTCACTCTCTCACACACGCACCTGCTCTCTCTCGCTCACACACGCAACTGCTCCCTCTCTCACACACGCAACTGCTCCCTCTCTCACACACGCGTCTGCTGTCTCATGCGCCTGCTCTCTCTCTCTCTCACACGCCTGCTCTCTCTGTCACACAGGCACCTGCTCTCTTTCTCTCACACACAGGCACCTGCTCTCTCTCTCTCTCACACAGGCACCTGCTCTCTCTCTCTCTCACACACACGCACCTGCACTGTCTCTCTCACACATGCACCTGCTCTCTCTCACACACGCACCTACTCCCTCTCACACATGCGCTTGCTCTCTCTCACTCAAACAGGCACCTGCTCTCTTTCCCTCACACACGCACCTACTCCCTCTCACACACATGCACCTTCTCTCTCTGTCTCACACACGCAACTGCGCTCTCTCTCTCTGTCTCACACACGCAACTGCGCTCTCTCTCTCTCTCTCACACACGCAACTGCGCTCTCTCTCTCTCACACACGCATCTGTTCTCTCTCTCACACACGCATCTGCTCTCTCTCTCTCACACGCACCTGCTCTCTCTCTCTCACACGCACCTGCTCTCTCTCTCTCACACGCACCTGCTCTCTCTCTCTCACACGCACCTGCTCTCTCTCTCTCACACGCACCTGCTCTCTCTCTCTCACTCACACACGCACCTGCTCTCTCTCTCTCACACACGCACCTGCTCTCTTTCTCTCACACACGCACCTACTCCCTCTCACACACATGCACCTTCTCTCTCTCTGTCTCACACACCTGCATCTCTCTCACACACGCAACTGCGCTCTCTCTCTCTCACACACGCATCTGTTCTCTCTCTCACACACGCATCTGCTCTCTGTCTCTCACACGCACCTGCTCTCTCTCTCTCTCACACACGCACCTGCTCTCTCTCTCACACAAGCACCTGCTCTCTCTCTCTCTCTCACACACGCACCTGCTCTCTCTCTCTCACACAAGCACCTGCTCTCTCTCTCTCTCTCACACACGCACCTGCTCTCTCTCTCTCTCTCACACACGCACCTGCTCTCTCTCTCTCTCTCACACACGCACCTGCTCTCTCTCTCTCTCTCACACACGCACCTGCTCGCTCTCTCTCTCTCACACACGCACCTGCTCTCTCTCTCACACACGCACCTGCTCTCTCTCTCACACACGCACCTGCTCTCTCTCTCACACACGCACCTGCTCTCTCTCTCACACACGCACCTGCTCTCTCTCTCACACACGCACCTGCTCTCTCTCTCTCTCTCACACACGCACCTGCTCTCTCTCTCTCTCTCACACACGCACCTGCTCTCTCTCTCTCTCTCACACACGCACCTGCTCTCTCTCTCACACACGCACCTGCTCTCTCTCTCACACACGCACCTGCTCTCTCTCTCACACACACACCTGCTCTCTCTCTCACACACACACCTGCTCTCTCTCTCACACACACACCTGCTCTCTCTCTCACACACACCTGCTCTCTCTCTCACACACACACCTGCTCTCTCTCTCACACACACACCTGCTCTCTCTCTCACACACACACCTGCTCTCTCTCTCACACACACACCTGCTCTCTCTCTCACACACACACCTGCTCTCTCTCTCACACACACACCTGCTCTCTCTCTCACACACACACCTGCTCTCTCTCTCACACACACACCTGCTCTCTCTCTCACACACACACCTGCTCTCTCTCTCACACACACACACGCAACTGCTCTCTCTCTCACACACGCAACTGCTCCCTCTCTCACACACGCAACTGCTCCCTCTCTCACACACGCGCACCTGCTCTCCCTCTCTCTCACACACGCGTCTGCTGTCTCATGCGCCTGCTCTCTCTCTCTCTCACACGCCTGCTCTGTCTCTCTCACACAGGCACCTGCTCTCTTTCTCTCACACACAGGCACCTGCTCTCTCTCTCACACACACGCACCTGCACTGTCTCTCTCACACATGCACCTGCTCTCTCTCACACACGCGCTTGCTCTCTCTCACTCAAACAGGCACCTGCTCTCTTTCTCTCACACACGCACCTACTCCCTCTCACACACATGCACCTTCTCTCTCTGTCTCACACACGCAACTGCGCTCTCTCTCTCTCACACACGCATCGGCTCTCTCTCTCACACACGCATCTGCTCTCTCTCTCACACACGCATCTGCTCTCTCTCTCACACACGCATCTGCTCTCTCTCTCACACACGCATCTGCTCTCTCTCTCACACACGCATCTGCTCTCTCTCTCACACACGCACCTGCTCTCTCTCTCTCTCACATGCACCTGCTCTCTCTCTCTCTCACGCACCTGCTCTCTCTCTCTCACACACGCACCTGTTCTCTCTCTCACACACGCACCTGCTCTCTCTCTCTCAGACGCACCTGCTCTCTCTCTCTCACACACGCCTTCTCTCTCTCTCACACACGCACCTACACCCTCTCACACAAGCATCTGCTCTCTCTCTCTCTCACACACGCACCTGCCCTCTCTCTCTCTCTCACACACGCACCTGCTCTCTCTCTCACACACGCACCTGCTTACTCTCTCAAACATGCACCTGCTCTCTCTTCCTACACAAGCGCCTGCTCTCTCTCACACACACGCACCTGCTCTCTCTCTCTCACACAGGCACCTGCTCTCTCTCTCTCGCACACGCACCTACACCCTCCCACACATGCATCTGCTCTCTCTCTCACACGCTCTCTCTCACACACGCACCTGCTCTCTCTCTCACACACGCACCTCCTCTCTCTCACACACGCACCTGCTCTCTCTCACACACACACACCTGCTCTCTCTCACACACACGCGTCTGCTCTCTCTCACACACACACGCGTCTGCTGTCTCACGCGCCTGCTCTCTCTCTCTCTCTCTCTCTCTCTCACGCGCCTGCTCTCACTCTCTCACGCGCCTGCTCTCACTCTCTCACACACGCACCTGCTCTCTCACTCTCGCACGCATCTGCTTTCTCTCACTGACACAGGCACCTGGTCTGTCTCTCTCACACAGTCACCTGCTCTCTCTCCCTCTCACACACAGGCACCTGCTCTCTCTCTCACACACAGACACCTGCTCTCTCTCTCACACACACGCACCTGCTCTCTCTCTCACACACACGCACCTGCTCTCTCTCACTCACACAGGCACCTGCTCTCTCTCACACAGGCACCTGCTCTCTCTCTCTCACACAGACGCACCTGCTCTGTCTCTCTCACACATGCACCTGCTCTGTCTCTCTCACACAGACGCACCTGCTCTGTCTCTCTCACACATGCACCTGCTCTCTCTCTCTCACACACGCGCACCTGCTTTCTCTCACTCACACAGGCACCTGCTCTCTCTCTCATTCACACAGGCACCTGCTCTCTCTCTCTCACACAGGCACCTGCTCTGTCTCTCTCACACATGCGCTTGCTCTCTCTCTCTCACACACGCACCTGCTCTCTCTCTCTCACACACGCACCTGCTCTCTCCCTCTCACACACGCACCTGCTCCCCATCTCACACACGTGCACGTGCTCTCCATCTCTGACACACACACACACCTACTCTCTCCCTCTCTCTCTCACACGCGTCTGCTGTCTCACGCGCCTGCTCTCCCTCTCTCACACATGCGCTTGCTCTCTCTATCTCTCACACATGCGCTTGCTCTCTCTATCTCTCACACAGGCACCTGCTCTCTCGCTTTCACACAGGCACCTGCTCTCTCTCTCTCGCACACGCAATTGCGCTCTCTCTCACACACGCACCTGCGCTCTCTCTCACACACGCACCTGCTCTCTCTCTCTCACACATGCACCTGCTCTCTCTTTCTCACACACGCACCTGCTCTCTCTCTCTCACACACGCACCTGCTCTCTCTCTCTCACACACGCACCTGCTCTCTCTCTCTCACACGCACCTGCTCTCTCTCTCACACACGCACCTGCTCTCTCTCTCTCTCACACGCACCTGCTCTCTCTCTCTCTCACACGCACCTGCTCTCTCTCTCTCTCTCTCTCACACGCACCTGCTCTCTCTCTCTCTCTCTCACACGCACCTGCTCTCTCTCTCTCTCTCACACGCACCTGCTCTCTCTCTCTCTCACACACGAACCTACATCCTCTCACACACGCACCTGCTCTCTCTCTCTCTCTCACACACAAGCGCCTGCTCTCTCTCACACACAAGCGCCTGCTCTCTCTCACACACAAGCGCCTGCTCTCCATCTCACACATGCACCGGCTCCGTCTCTCACACACGCGCACCTGCTCTCCCTCTCTGACACACACACACACACACACCCCTGCTCTCTCCCTCTCACACACAGGCACCTGCTCTCTCTCTCTCACACACGCACCTGCTCTCTCTCTCTCTCTCTCACACACGCACCTGCTCTCTCTCTCTCTCTCTCTCACACACGCACCTGCTCTCTCTCTCTCTCACACACGCACCTGCTCTCTCTCTCTCTCACACACGCACCTGCTCTCTCTCTCTCTCACACACGCACCTGCTCTCTCTCTCTCACACACGCACCTGCTCTCTCTCTCTCACACACGCACCTGCTCTCTCTCTCTCACACACGCACCTGCTCTCTCTCTCTCACACACGCACCTGCTCTCTCTCTCTCACACACGCACCTGCTCTCTCTCTCTCTCTCTCACACACGCACCTGCTCTCTCTCTCTCTCTCTCACACACGCACCTGCTCTCTCTCTCTCTCTCTCTCACACACGCACCTGCTCTCTCTCTCTCTCTCTCTCACACACGCACCTGCTCTCTCTCTCTCTCTCTCTCACACACGCACCTGCTCTCTCTCTCTCTCACACACGCACCTGCTCTCTCTCTCTCACACACGCACCTGCTCTCTCTCTCTCACACACGCACCTGCTCTCTCTCTCTCACACACGCACCTGCTCTCTCTCTCTCACACACGCACCTGCTCTCTCTCTCTCACACACGCACCTGCTCTCTCTCTCTCACACACGCACCTGCTCTCTCTCTCTCACACACGCACCTGCTCTCTCTCTCACACACACGCACCTGCTCTCTCTCTCTCACACACGCACCTGCTCTCTCTCTCTCACACACGCACCTGCTCTCTCTCTCTCACACACGCACCTGCTCTCTCTCTCTCACACACGCACCTGCTCTCTCTCTCTCACACACGCACCTGCTCTCTCTCTCTCACACACGCACCTGCTCTCTCTCTCTCACACACGCACCTGCTCTCTCTCTCTCACACAGTCACCTGCTCTCTCTCCCTCTCACACACAGGCACCTGCTCTCTCTCTCACACATGCACCTGCTCTCTCTCACACACGCACCTGCTCTCTCTCTCACACACACGCGGTTGCTCTCTCTCTCTCACACACGCGCACCTGCTTTCTCTCACTCACACAGGCACCTGCTCTCTCTCTCATTCACACAGGCACCTGCTCTCTCTCTCTCACACGCGCACCTGCTCTCTCTCTCTCACACGCATCTGCTGTCTCACGCGCCTGCTCTCACTCTCTCACATACGCGCCTGCTCTCTCTCTCTCACACACGCACCAGCTCTCTCTCTCTCACACACGCACCTGCTCTCTCTCTCTCACACAGGCACCTGCTCTGTCTCTCTCACACATGCGCTTGCTCTCTCTCTCACTCTCTCTCACACACACACCTGCTCCCTCTCACACACGCACCTGCTCCCCATCTCACACACGTGCACGTGCTCTCCATCTCTGACACACACACACACCTACTCTCTCCCTCTCTCTCTCACACGCGTCTGCTGTCTCACGCGCCTGCTCTCCCTCTCTCACACATGCGCTTGCTCTCTCTATCTCTCACACAGGCACCTGCTCTCTCGCTTTCACACAGGCACCTGCTCTCTCTCTCTCGCACACGCAATTGCGCTCTCTCTCACACACGCACCTGCTCTCTCTCTCGCACACGCAACTGCGCTCTCTCTCACACACGCACCTGCTCTCTCTCTCTCACACACGCACCTGCTCTCTCTCTCTCACGCACCTGCTCTCTCTCTCTCACACGCACCTGCTCTCTCTCTCTCTCACACGCACCTGCTCTCTCTCTCTCTCACACGCACCTGCTCTCTCTCTCTCTCACACGCACCTGCTCTCTCTCTCTCTCTCACACGCACCTGCTCTCTCTCTCTCTCACACGCACCTGCTCTCTCTATCTCTCTCACAAGCACCTGCTCTCTCTCTCTCTCTCTCACACGCACCTGCTCTCTCTCTCTCTCACACGCACCTGCTCTCTCTCTCTCTCTCACACGCACCTGCTCTCTCTCTCTCTCTCACACGCACCAGCTCTCTCTCTCTCTCTCACACGCACCTGCTCTCTCTCTCTCTCACACACGAACCTACATCCTCTCACACACGCACCTGCTCTCTCTCTCTCTCACACACAAGCGCCTGCTCTCTCTCACACACAAGCGCCTGCTCTCCATCTCACACATGCACCGGCTCCGTCTCTCACACACGCGCACCTGCTCTCCCTCTCTGACACACACACACACACACATACCTGCTCTCTCCCTCTCACACACAGGCACCTGCTCTCTCTCTCTCACACACGTACCTGCTCTCTCTCTCTCTCTCTCTCACACACGCACCTGCTCTCTCTCTCTCTCTCTCTCACACACGCACCTGCTCTCTCTCTCTCTCTCTCACACACGCACCTGCTCTCTCTCTCTCTCACACACGCACCTGCTCTCTCTCTCTCTCACACACGCACCTGCTCTCTCTCTCTCTCACACACGCACCTGCTCTCTCTCTCTCTCTCACACAGGCACCTGCTCTCTCTCTCTCACACACGCACCTGCTCTCTCTCTCACACACGCACCTGCTCTCTCTCTCTCTCACACACGCACCTGCTCTCTCTCTCTCTCACACACGCACCTGCTCTCTCTCTCTCTCACACACGCACCTGCTCTCTCTCTCTCTCTCACACAGGCACCTGCTCTCTCTCTCTCACACACGCACCTGCTCTCTCTCTCACACACGCACCTGCTCTCTCTCTCTCACACACGCACCTGCTCTCTCTCTCTCACACACGCACCTGCTCTCTCTCTCTCACACACGCACCTGCTCTCTCTCTCTCACACACGCACCTGCTCTCTCTCTCTCACACACGCACCTGCTCTCTCTCTCTCACACACGCACCTGCTCTCTCTCTCTCACACACAGGCACCTGCTCTCTCTCTCTCACACACGCACCTGCTCTCTCTCTCACACACGCACCTGCTCTCTCTCTCTCACACACGCACCTGCTCTCTCTCTCTCACACACGCACCTGCTCTCTCTCTCTCACACACGCACCTGCTCTCTCTCTCTCACACACGCACCTGCTCTCTCTCTCTCACACACGCACCTGCTCTCTCTCTCTCACACACGCACCTGCTCTCTCTCTCTCACACACGCACCTGCTCTCTCTCTCTCACACACGCACCTGCTCTCTCTCTCTCACACACGCACCTGCTCTCTCTCTCTCACACACGCACCTGCTCTCTCTCTCACACACGCACCTGCTCTCTCTCTCACACACACACCTGCTCTCTCTCTCACACACACACCTGCTCTCTCTCTCACACACACGCACCTGCTCTCTCTCTCTCACACACGCACCTGCTCTCTCTCTCTCACACACACACCTGCTCTCTCTCTCACACACACACCTGCTCTCTCTCTCACACACACACCTGCTCTCTCTCTCTCTCACACGCAACTGCTCTCTCTCTCTCTCGCACACACAACTGCTCCCTCTCTCACACACGCAACTGCTCCCTCTCTCACACACGCGCACCTGCTCTCCCTCTCTCTCACACACGCGTCTGCTGTCTCATGCGCCTGCTCTCTCTCTCTCTCTCACACGCCTGCTCTGTCTCTCTCACACAGGCACCTGCTCTCTTTCTCTCACACACAGGCACCTGCTCTCTCTCTCTCTCACACAGGCACCTGCTCTCTCTCTCTCTCACACACACGCACCTGCACTCTCTCTCTCACACATGCACCTGCTCTCTCTCACACACGCACCTACTCCCTCTCACACACGCGCTTGCTCCCTCTCACTCAAACAGGCACCTGCTCTCTTTCTCTCACACACGCACCTACTCTGTCTCACACACCTGCATCTCTCTCACACACGCAACTGTGCTCTCTCTCTCACACACGCATCTGCTCTCTCTCTCACACACGCATCTGCTCTCTCTCTCTCACACACGCACCTGCTCTCTCTCTCACACGCACCTGCTCTCTCTCTCTCACACGCACCTGCTCTCTCTCTCTCTCACACGCACCTGCTCTCTCTCTCTCTCACACGCACCTGCTCTCTCTCTCTCTCACACGCACCTGCTCTCTCTCTCTCTCACACGCACCTGCTCTCTCTCTCTCACACGCACCTGCTCTCTCTCTATCTCACACACGCACCTGCTCTCTCTCTCTCTCACACACGCACCTGCTCTCTCTCTCTCTCACACACGCACCTACTCTCTCTCTCTCACACACGCACCTGCTCTCTCTCTCTCACACACGCACCTGCTCTCTCTCTCTCTCACACACGCACCTGATCTCTCGCTCACACACGCACCTGCTCTCTCTCTCTCTCACACGCACGTGCTCTCTCTC
Source organism: Chiloscyllium punctatum (assembly GCF_047496795.1). NCBI lineage: Eukaryota > Metazoa > Chordata > Chondrichthyes > Orectolobiformes > Hemiscylliidae > Chiloscyllium > Chiloscyllium punctatum. The sequence continues at coordinate 53,674,229 of NC_092753.1, forward strand.
TCACACACACCTGCTCTCTCTCTCTCACACACACACACCTGCTCTCTCTCTCTCACACACACACACCTGCTCTCTCTCTCTCACACACACACCTGCTCTCTCTCTCACACACACACACCTGCTCTCTCTCTCACACACACACACCTGCTCTCTCTCTCACACACACACCTGCTCTCTCTCTCACACACACACCTGCTCTCTCTCTCACACACACACCTGCTCTCTCTCTCACACACACACACCTGCTCTCTCTCTCACACCTGCTCTCTCTCTCACACACACACCTACACCCTCTCACACAAGCATCTGCTCTCTCTCTCTCTCACACACGCACCTGCTCTCTCTCTCTCTCTCTCACACACGCACCTGCTCTCTCTCTCTCTCTCACACACGCACCTGCTTACTCTCTCAAACATGCACCTGCTCTCTCTTCCTACACAAGCGCCTGCTCTCTCTCTCTCACACACACGCACCTGCTCTCTCTCTCTCACACACACACCTGCTCTCTCTGTCTCGCACACGCACCTACACCCTCCCACACATGCATCTGCTCTCTCTCTCACACGCACCCGCTCTCGCTCTCACACATGCACCCTGCTCTCTCTCTCTCACACACACACCTGCTCTCTCTCTCTCACACACACACCTGCTCTCTCTCACACACACACACCTGCTCTCTCTCACACACACACACCTGCTCTCTCTCACACACACACACCTGCTCTCTCTCACACACACACACCTGCTCTCTCTCACACACACACACCTGCTCTCTCTCACACACACACACCTGCTCTCTCTCACACACACACACCTGCTCTCTCTCACACACACGCGTCTGCTCTCTCTCACACACACACGCGTCTGCTGTCTCACGCGCCTGCTCTCTCTCTCTCTCTCTCACGCGCCTGCTCTCACTCTCTCACGCGCCTGCTCTCACTCTCTCACACACGCACCTGCTCTCTCTCTCTCTCACACACGCGCATCTGCTCTCCCTCTCTCTCACACAAACACACAACTGCTCTCTCTCTCTCTCACACACGCGTCTGCTGTCTCACGCGCCTGCTCTCTCACTCTCACACACGCACCTGCTCTCTCTCACTTACACAGGCACCTGCTCTCTCTCTCTCTCACACAGGCACCTGCTCTCTCTCTCTCACACAGGCACCTGCTCTCTCTCTCTCACACAGGCACCTGCTCTCTCTCTCTCACACAGACGCACCTGCTCTGTCTCTCTCACACATGCACCTGCTCTCTCTCTTACACACGCACCTGCTCTCTCTCTTACACACGCACCTGCTCTCTCTCTCACACACACGCACCTGCTCTCTCTCTTACACACGCACCTGCTCTCTCTCTCACACACACGCACCTGCTCTCTCTCTCACACACACGCACCTGCTCTCCCTCTCTCACAAAGCACCTGCTCTCTCTCTCTCACACACGCACCTGCTCTCTCTCTCTCAATCGCATCTACTCTCTCTCTCTCACTCACACGCACCTGCTCTCTCTCTCTCTCTCACACACGCACCTACTCTCTCTCTCTTTCACACCACCTGCTCTCTCTCACACACGCACCTGCTCTCTCTCTCTCACACACGCACCTGCTCTCTCTCTCTCACACACGCACCTGCTCTCTCTCTCACACACGCACCTGCTCTCTCTCTCACACACGCGGACCTGCTCTTTCTCTCTCACACACACCTGCTCTCTCTCTCTCACACATGTGCTTGCTCTCTCTCTCTCACACAAGCACCTGCTCTCTCTCTCTCACACATGCGCCTGCTCTCTCTCTCTCACAAACGCACCTGCTCTCTCTCTCTCTCACACACACACCTGCTCTCCCTCTCTCACACACGCACCTGCTCTCTCTCTCTCACACATGTGCTTGCTCTCTCTCTCTCACACAAGCACCTGCTCTCTCTCTCTCACACATGCGCCTGCTCTCTCTCTCTCACAAACGCACCTGCTCTCTCTCTCTCTCACACACACACCTGCTCTCCCTCTCTCACACACGCACCTGCTCTCTCTCTCTCACACGCACCTGCTCTCTCTCTCTCACACACGCACCTGCTCTCTCTCTCTCACACACGCACCTGCTCTCTCTCTCTCACACACGTACCTGCTCTCTCTCTCTCACACACGCACCTGCTCTCTCTCTCTCTCACACACGCACCTGCTCTCTCTCTCTCTCACACACACACACACCTGCTCTCTCTCTCACACACACACCTGCTCTCTCTCTCTCACACACACACCTGCTCTCTCTCTCTCACACACACACCTGCTCTCTCTCTCTCACACACACGCAACTGCTCTCTCTCTCTCACACACGCAACTGCTCTCTCTCTCTCACACGCAACTGCTCCCTCTCTCACACACGCAACTGCTCCCTCTCTCACACACGCAACTGCTCCCTCTCTCACACACGCAACTGCTCCCTCTCTCACACACGCGCACCTGCTCTCCCTCTCTCTCACACACGCGTCTGCTGTCTCATGCGCCTGCTCTCTCTCTCTCACACGCCTGCTCTGTCTCTCACACACAGGCACCTGCTCTCTTTCTCTCACACACAGGCACCTGCTCTCTCTCTCTCTCTCACACAGGCACCTGCTCTCTCTCTCTCTCACACACACGCGTCTGCTCTCTCTCTCTCTCACACACAAGCGTCTGCTGTCTCACGCGCCTGCTCTCTCTCTCTCTCTCTCTCACGCGCCTGCTCTCACTCTCTCACACACGCACCTGCTCTCTCTCACTCTCGCACGCATCTGCTCTCTCTCACTCTCGCACGCATCTGCTTTCTCTCACTGACACAGGCACCTGGTCTGTCTCTCTCACACAGTCACCTGCTCTCTCTCCCTCTCACACACAGGCACCTGCTCTCTCTCTCACACACACGCACCTGCTCTCTCTCTCACACACACGCACCTGCTCTCTCTCTCACACACACGCACCTGCTCTCTCTCACTTACACAGGCACCTGCTCTCTCTCTCTCTCACACACACGCACCTGCTCTCTCTCTCACACACACGCACCTGCTCTCTCTCTCACACACACGCACCTGCTCTCTCTCTCACACACACGCACCTGCTCTCTCTCTCACACACACGCACCTGCTCTCTCTCTCACACACACGCACCTGCTCTCTCTCACTTACACAGGCACCTGCTCTCTCTCTCTCTCACACAGGCACCTGCTCTCTCTCTCTCACACAGGCACCTGCTCTCTCTCTCTCACACACACGCACCTGCTCTGTCTCTCTCACACATGCACCTGCTCTCTCTCTTACACACGCACCTGCTCTCTCTCTCACTCACACGCACCTGCTCTCTCTCTTACACACGCACCTGCTCACTCTCTCACACACACGCACCTGCTCTCTCTCTCACAGGCACCTGCTCTCTCTCTCTCACACACGCGCCTGCTCTCTCTCTCACACGCACCTGCTCTCTCTCTCTCACACACGCGCCTGCTCTCTCTTTCACGCACGCACCTGCTCTCCCTCTCTCACAAAGCACCTGCTCTCTCTCTCTCACACACGCACCTGCTTACTCTCTCTCACAAACGCATCTGCTCTCTCTCTCTCAATCGCATCTACTCTCTCTCTCACACACACACACACACCTGCTCTCTCTCTCTCACACACACCTGCTCTCTCTCACACACGCAACTGCTCTCTCTCTCACACACGCAACTGCTCTCTCTCTCACACACGCAACTGCTCCCTCTCTCACACACGCAACTGCTCCCTCTCTCACACACGCGCACCTGCTCTCCCTCTCTCTCACACACGCGTCTGCTGTCTCATGCGCCTGCTCTCTCTCTCTCACACGCCTGCTCTGTCTCTCTCACACAGGCACCTGCTCTCTTTCTCTCACACACAGGCACCTGCTCTCTCTCTCTCTCACACAGGCACCTGCTCTCTCTCTCTCTCACACACACGCGTCTGCTCTCTCTCTCTCTCACACACACGCGTCTGCTCTGTCTCACACACACACGCGTCTGCTGTCTCACGCGCCTGCTCTCTCTCTCTCTCTCTCTCACGCGCCTGCTCTCACTCTCTCACGCGCCTGCTCTCACTCTCTCACACACGCACCTGCTCTCTCTCACTCTCGCACGCATCTGCTCTCTCTCACTCTCGCACGCATCTGCTTTCTCTCACTGACACAGGCACCTGGTCTGTCTCTCTCACACAGTCACCTGCTCTCTCTCCCTCTCACACACAGGCACCTGCTCTCTCTCTCACACACACGCACCTGCTCTCTCTCTCACACACACGCACCTGCTCTCTCTCTCACACACACGCACCTGCTCTCTCTCACTTACACAGGCACCTGCTCTCTCTCTCTCTCACACAGGCACCTGCTCTCTCTCTCTCACACATGCACCTGCTCTCTCTCTCACACACGCAACTGCTCTCTCTCTCACACACGCAACTGCTCCCTCTCTCACACACGCAACTGCTCCCTCTCTCACACACGCAACTGCTCCCTCTCTCACACACGCGCACCTGCTCTCCCTCTCTCTCACACACGCGTCTGCTGTCTCATGCGCCTGCTCTCTCTCTCTCTCACACGCCTGCTCTGTCTCTCTCACACAGGCACCTGCTCTCTTTCTCTCACACACAGGCACATGCTCTCTCTCTCACACACACGCACCTGCACTGTCTCTCTCACACATGCACCTGCTCTCTCTCACACACGCACCTACTCCCTCTCACACACATGCACCTTCTCTGTCTCACACACGCAACTGCGCTCTCTCTCTCTCACACACGCATCTGCTCTCTCTCTCACACACGCATCTGCTCTCTCTCTCACACACGCACCTGCTCTCTCTCTCTCTCTCACATGCACCTGCTATCTCTCTCTCACGCACCTGCTCTCTCTCTCTCACACACGCACCTGCTCTCTCTCTCTCACACACGCACCTGTTCTCTCTCTCACACACGCACCTGCTCTCTCTCTCTCACACGCACCTGCTCTCTCTCTCACACACGCCTTCTCTCTCTCTCACACACGCACCTACACCCTCTCACACAAGCATCTGCTCTCTCTCTCTCTCACACACGCACCTGCCCTCTCTCTCACTCTCACACACGCACCTGCTCTCTCTCTCACACACGCACCTGCTCTCTCTTCCTACACAAGCGCCTGCTCTCTCTCTCTCACACACACGCACCTGCTCTCTCTCTCTCACAGGCACCTGCTCTCTCTCTCTCGCACACGCACCTACACCCTCCCACACATGCATCTGCTCTCTCTCTCACACGCTCTCTCTCACACACGCACCTGCTCTCTCTCTCACACACGCACCTCCTCTCTCTCACACACGCACCTGCTCTCTCTCACACACACACACCTGCTCTCTCTCACACACACGCGTCTGCTCTCTCTCACACACACACGCGTCTGCTGTCTCACGCGCCTGCTCTCTCTCTCTCTCTCTCACGCGCCTGCTCTCACTCTCTCACACACGCACCTGCTCTCTCTCACTCTCGCACGCATCTGCTTTCTCTCACTGACACAGGCACCTGGTCTGTCTCTCTCACACAGTCACCTGCTCTCTCTCCCTCTCACACACAGGCACCTGCTCTCTCTCTCACACACAGGCACCTGCTCTCTCTCTCACACACAGGCACCTGCTCTCTCTCTCACACACACGCACCTGCTCTCTCTCACTCACACACGCACCTGCTCTCTCTCACTCACACACGCACCTGCTCTCTCTCACTCACACAGGCACCTGCTCTCTCTCACTCACACAGGCACCTGCTCTCTCTCTCTCACACAGGCACCTGCTCTCTCTCTCTCACACAGGCACCTGCTCTCTCTCTCTCACACACACGCGGTTGCTCTCTCTCTCTCACACACGCGCACCTGCTTTCTCTCACTCACACAGGCACCTGCTCTCTCTCTCATTCACACAGGCACCTGCTCTCTCTCTCTCACACGCGCACCTGCTCTCTCTCTCTCACACGCATCTGCTGTCTCACGCGCCTGCTCTCACTCTCTCACATACGCGCCTGCTCTCTCTCTCTCACACACGCACCAGCTCTCTCTCTCTCACACACGCACCTGCTCTCTCTCTCTCACACAGGCACCTGCTCTGTCTCTCTCACACATGCGCTTGCTCTCTCTCTCACTCTCTCTCACACAGGCACCTGCTCCCCATCTCACACACGTGCACGTGCTCTCCATCTCTGACACACACACACACCTACTCTCTCCCTCTCGCTCTCACACGCGTCTGCTGTCTCACGCGCCTGCTCTCCCTCTCTCACACATGCGCTTGCTCTCTCTATCTCTCACACAGGCACCTGCTCTCTCGCTTTCACACAGGCACCTGCTCTCTCTCTCTCGCACACGCAATTGCGCTCTCTCTCACACACGCACCTGCTCTCTCTCTCACACACGCACCTGCTCTCTCTCTCACACACATGCGCTTGCTCTCTCTATCTCTCACACAGGCACCTGCTCTCTCGCTTTCACACAGGCACCTGCTCTCTCTCTCTCGCACACGCAATTGCGCTCTCTCTCACACACGCACCTGCTCTCTCTCTCACACACGCACCTGCTCTCTCTCTCACACACGCACCTGCTCTCTCTCTCACACACGCAACTGCGCTCTCTCTCACACACGCACCTGCTCTCTCTCTCTCACACACGCACCTGCTCTCTCTCTCTCACACGCACCTGCTCTCTCTCTCACACACGCACCTGCTCTCTCTCTCACACACGCACCTGCTCTCTCTCTCACACACGCACCTGCTCTCTCTCTCTCTCACACGCACCTGCTCTCTCTCTCTCTCACACGCACCTGCTCTCTCTCTCTCTCACACGCACCTGCTCTCTCTCTCTCTCTCTCACACGCACCTGCTCTCTCTCTCTCTCACACGCACCTGCTCTCTCTCTCTCTCTCACACGCACCTGCTCTCTCTCTCTCTCTCACACGCACCTGCTCTCTCTCTCTCTCACACACGAACCTAAATCCTCTCACACACGCACCTGCTCTCTCTCTCTCTCACACACAAGCGCCTGCTCTCCATCTCACACATGCACCGGCTCCGTCTCTCACACACGCGCACCTGCTCTCCCTCTCTGACACACACACACCAGCTCTCTCCCTCTCACACACACACACCTGCTCTCTCTCTCTCACACAGGCACCTGCTCTCTCTCTCTCACACAGGCACCTGCTCTCTCTCTCTCACACACGCACCTGCTCTCTCTCTCTCACACACGCACCTGCTCTCTCTCTCTCACACACGCACCTGCTCTCTCTCTCTCACACACGCACCTGCTCTCTCTCTCTCACACACGCACCTGCTCTCTCTCTCTCACACACGCACCTGCTCTCTCTCTCTCACACACGCACCTGCTCTCTCTCTCTCACACACGCACCTGCTCTCTCTCTCTCACACACGCACCTGCTCTCTCTCTCTCACACACGCACCTGCTCTCTCTCTCTCACACACGCACCTGCTCTCTCTCTCTCACACACGCACCTGCTCTCTCTCTCTCACACACGCACCTGCTCTCTCTCTCTCACACACGCACCTGCTCTCTCTCTCTCACACACGCACCTGCTCTCTCTCTCTCACACACGCACCTGCTCTCTCTCTCACACACACACACACCTGCTCTCTCTCTCACACACACACACCTGCTCTCTCTCTCTCACACACACACCTGCTCTCTCTCTCTCACACACGCAACTGCTCTCTCTCTCTCACACACGCAACTGCTCTCTCTCTCTCACACACGCAACTGCTCTCTCTCTCACACACGCAACTGCTCCCTCTCTCACACACGCAACTGCTCCCTCTCTCACACACGCAACTGCTCCCTCTCTCACACACGCGCACCTGCTCTCCCTCTCTCTCACACACGCGTCTGCTGTCTCATGCGCCTGCTCTCTCTCTCTCTCACACGCCTGCTCTGTCTCTCTCACACAGGCACCTGCTCTCTTTCTCTCACACACAGGCACCTGCTCTCTCTCTCTCTCACACACACGCGTCTGCTGTCTCACGCGCCTGCTCTCTCTCTCTCTCTCTCTCACGCGCCTGCTCTCACTCTCTCACGCGCCTGCTCTCACTCTCTCAGACACGCACCTGCTCTCTCTCACTCTCGCACGCATCTGCTCTCTCTCACTCTCGCACGCATCTGCTTTCTCTCACTGACACAGGCACCTGGTCTGTCTCTCTCACACAGTCACCTGCTCTCTCTCCCTCTCACACACAGGCACCTGCTCTCTCCCTCACACACACGCACCTGCTCTCTCTCTCACACACACGCACCTGCTCTCTCTCACTTACACAGGCACCTGCTCTCTCTCTCTCTCACACAGGCACCTGCTCTCTCTCTCTCACACAGGCACCTGCTCTCTCTCTCTCACACACACGCACCTGCTCTGTCTCTCTCACACATGCACCTGCTCTCTCTCTTACACACGCACCTGCTCTCTCTCTCACTCACACGCACCTGCTCTCTCTCTTACACACGCACCTGCTCACTCTCTCACACACACGCACCTGCTCTCTCTCTCTCACACACGCGCCTGCTCTCTCTCTCACACGCGCCTGCTCTCTCTCTCACACGCACCTGCTCTCTCTCTCACACACACGCGCCTGCTCTCTCTTTCACGCACGCACCTGCTCTCCCTCTCTCACAAAGCACCTGCTCTCTCTCTCTCACACACGCACCTGCTTACTCTCTCTCACAAACGCATCTGCTCTCTCTCTCTCAATCGCATCTACTCTCTCTCTCACACACACACACACCTGCTCTCTCTCTCTCACACACACACACACGCAACTGCTCTCTCTCTCTCACACACGCAACTGCTCTCTCTCTCACACACACGCACCTGCTCTCTCTCTCTCACACACGCGCCTGCTCTCTCTCTCACACGCGCCTGCTCTCTCTCTCACACACACGCGCCTGCTCTCTCTTTCACGCACGCACCTGCTCTCCCTCTCTCACAAAGCACCTGCTCTCTCTCTCTCACACACGCACCTGCTTACTCTCTCTCACAAACGCATCTGCTCTCTCTCTCTCAATCGCATCTACTCTCTCTCTCACACACACACGCAACTGCTCTCTCTCTCTCACACACAGGCACCTGCTCTCTCTCTCTCACACAGGCACCTGCTCTCTCTCTCTCACACAGGCACCTGCTCTCTCTCACACAGGCACCTGCTCTGTCTCTCTCACACATGCACCTGCTCTCTCTCTCACACACACGCGGTTGCTCTCTCTCTCACACACGCGCACCTGCTCTCTCTCTCTCACTCACACAGGCACCTGCTCTCTCTCTCATTCACACAGGCACCTGCTCTCTCTCTCTCACACGCGCACCTGCTCTCTCTCTCTCACACGCATCTGCTGTCTCACGCGCCTGCTCTCACTCTCTCACATACGCGCCTGCTCTCTCTCTCTCACACACGCACCAGCTCTCTCTCTCTCACACACGCACCTGCTCTCTCTCTCTCACACACGCACCTGCTCTCTCTCTCTCACACATGCGCTTGCTCTCTCTCTCACACATGCGCTTGCTCTCTCTCTCACACACACACCTGCTCCCTCTCACACACGCACCTGCTCCCCATCTCACACACGTGCACGTGCTCTCCATCTCTGACACACACACACACCTACTCTCTCCCTCTCGCTCTCACACGCGTCTGCTGTCTCACGCGCCTGCTCTCCCTCTCTCACACATGCGCTTGCTCTCTCTATCTCTCACACAGGCACCTGCTCTCTCGCTTTCACACAGGCACCTGCTCTCTCTCTCTCGCACACGCACCTGCTCTCTCTCTCACACACGCACACGCAACTGCGCTCTCTCTCACACACGCACCTGCTCTCTCTCTCTCACACACGCACCTGCTCTCTCTCTCTCACACACGCACCTGCTCTCTCTCTCTCACACACGCACCTGCTCTCTCTCTCTCACACACGCACCTGCTCTCTCTCTCTCACACGCACCTGCTCTCTCTCTCACACACGCACCTGCTCTCTCTCTCACACACGCACCTGCTCTCTCTCTCTCTCACGCACCTGCTCTCTCTCTCTCTCACACGCACCTGCTCTCTCTCTCTCTCACACGCACCTGCTCTCTCTCTCACACACACGCACCTGCTCTCTCTCTCTCTCTCTCACACGCACCTGCTCTCTCTCTCTCTCACACGCACCTGCTCTCTCTCTCTCTCTCACACGCACCTGCTCTCTCTCTTACACACGCACCTGCTCGCTCTCTCACACACACGCACCTGCTCTCTCTCTCTCACACACGCACCTGCTCTCTCTCTCACACACGCACACGCAACTGCGCTCTCTCTCACACACGCACCTGCTCTCTCTCTCTCACACACGCACCTGCTCTCTCTCTCTCACACGCACCTGCTCTCTCTCTCACACACGCACCTGCTCTCTCTCTCACACACGCACCTGCTCTCTCTCTCACACACACGCACCTGCTCTCTCTCACTTACACAGGCACCTGCTCTCTCTCTCTCTCACACAGGCACCTGCTCTCTCTCTCTCACACAGGCACCTGCTCTCTCTCTCTCACACAGGCACCTGCTCTCTCTCTCTCACACACACGCACCTGCTCTGTCTCTCTCACACATGCACCTGCTCTCTCTCTTACACACGCACCTGCTCTCTCTCTCACTCACACGCACCTGCTCTCTCTCTTACACACGCACCTGCTCACTCTCTCACACACACGCACCTGCTCTCTCTCTCACACGCACCTGCTCTCTCTCTCTCACACACGCGCCTGCTCTCTCTCTCACACGCACCTGCTCTCTCTCTCTCACACACGCGCCTGCTCTCTCTTTCACGCACGCACCTGCTCTCCCTCTCTCACAAAGCACCTGCTCTCTCTCTCTCACACACGCACCTGCTTACTCTCTCTCACAAACGCATCTGCTCTCTCTCTCTCAATCGCATCTACTCTCTCTCTCACACACACACACACACCTGCTCTCTCTCTCTCACACACACCTGCTCTCTCTCACACACGCAACTGCTCTCTCTCTCACACACGCAACTGCTCTCTCTCTCTCACACACGCAACTGCTCTCTCTCTCACACACGCAACTGCTCCCTCTCTCACACACGCAACTGCTCCCTCTCTCACACACGCGCACCTGCTCTCCCTCTCTCTCACACACGCGTCTGCTGTCTCATGCGCCTGCTCTCTCTCTCTCACACGCCTGCTCTGTCTCTCTCACACAGGCACCTGCTCTCTTTCTCTCACACACAGGCACCTGCTCTCTCTCTCTCTCACACAGGCACCTGCTCTCTCTCTCTCTCACACACACGCGTCTGCTCTCTCTCTCTCTCACACACACGCGTCTGCTCTGTCTCACACACACACGCGTCTGCTGTCTCACGCGCCTGCTCTCTCTCTCTCTCTCTCTCACGCGCCTGCTCTCACTCTCTCACACACGCACCTGCTCTCTCTCACTCTCGCACGCATCTGCTCTCTCTCACTCTCGCACGCATCTGCTTTCTCTCACTGACACAGGCACCTGGTCTGTCTCTCTCACACAGTCACCTGCTCTCTCTCCCTCTCACACACAGGCACCTGCTCTCTCTCTCACACACACGCACCTGCTCTCTCTCTCACACACACACGCACCTGCTCTCTCTCACTTACACAGGCACCTGCTCTCTCTCTCTCTCACACAGGCACCTGCTCTCTCTCTCTCACACATGCACCTGCTCTCTCTCTCACACACGCAACTGCTCTCTCTCTCACACACGCAACTGCTCCCTCTCTCACACACGCAACTGCTCCCTCTCTCACACACGCAACTGCTCCCTCTCTCACACACGCGCACCTGCTCTCCCTCTCTCTCACACACGCGTCTGCTGTCTCATGCGCCTGCTCTCTCTCTCTCTCACACGCCTGCTCTGTCTCTCTCACACAGGCACCTGCTCTCTTTCTCTCACACACAGGCACCTGCTCTCTCTCTCACACACACGCACCTGCACTGTCTCTCTCACACATGCACCTGCTCTCTCTCACACACGCACCTACTCCCTCTCACACACATGCACCTTCTCTGTCTCACACACGCAACTGCGCTCTCTCTCTCTCACACACGCATCGGCTCTCTCTCTCACACACGCATCTGCTCTCTCTCTCACACACGCACCTGCTCTCTCTCTCTCTCTCACATGCACCTGCTATCTCTCTCTCACGCACCTGCTCTCTCTCTCTCACACACGCACCTGCTCTCTCTCTCTCACACACGCACCTGTTCTCTCTCTCACACACGCACCTGCTCTCTCTCTCTCACACGCACCTGCTCTCTCTCTCACACACGCCTTCTCTCTCTCTCACACACGCACCTACACCCTCTCACACAAGCATCTGCTCTCTCTCTCTCTCACACACGCACCTGCCCTCTCTCTCACTCTCACACACGCACCTGCTCTCTCTCTCACACACGCACCTGCTCTCTCTTCCTACACAAGCGCCTGCTCTCTCTCTCTCACACACACGCACCTGCTCTCTCTCTCTCACACAGGCACCTGCTCTCTCTCTCTCGCACACGCACCTACACCCTCCCACACATGCATCTGCTCTCTCTCTCACACGCTCTCTCTCACACACGCACCTGCTCTCTCTCTCACACACGCACCTCCTCTCTCTCACACACGCACCTGCTCTCTCTCACACACACACACCTGCTCTCTCTCACACACACGCGTCTGCTCTCTCTCACACACACACGCGTCTGCTGTCTCACGCGCCTGCTCTCTCTCTCTCTCTCTCTCTCACGCGCCTGCTCTCACTCTCTCACACACGCACCTGCTCTCTCTCACTCTCGCACGCATCTGCTTTCTCTCACTGACACAGGCACCTGGTCTGTCTCTCTCACACAGTCACCTGCTCTCTCTCCCTCTCACACACAGGCACCTGCTCTCTCTCTCACACACAGGCACCTGCTCTCTCTCTCACACACAGGCACCTGCTCTCTCTCTCACACACACGCACCTGCTCTCTCTCACTCACACACGCACCTGCTCTCTCTCACTCACACACGCACCTGCTCTCTCTCACTCACACAGGCACCTGCTCTCTCTCTCTCACACAGGCACCTGCTCTCTCTCTCTCACACAGGCACCTGCTCTCTCTCTCTCACACAGGCACCTGCTCTCTCTCTCTCTAACACAGACGCACCTGCTCTCTCTCTCTCACACAGACGCACCTGCTCTCTCTCTCTCACACAGACGCACCTGCTCTGTCTCTCTCACACATGCACCTGCTCTCTCTCACACACGCACCTGCTCTCTCTCTCACACACACGCGGTTGCTCTCTCTCTCTCACACACGCGCACCTGCTTTCTCTCACTCACACAGGCACCTGCTCTCTCTCTCATTCACACAGGCACCTGCTCTCTCTCTCTCACACGCGCACCTGCTCTCTCTCTCTCACACGCATCTGCTGTCTCACGCGCCTGCTCTCACTCTCTCACATACGCGCCTGCTCTCTCTCTCTCACACACGCACCAGCTCTCTCTCTCTCACACACGCACCTGCTCTCTCTCTCTCACACAGGCACCTGCTCTGTCTCTCTCACACATGCGCTTGCTCTCTCTCTCACTCTCTCTCACACAGGCACCTGCTCCCCATCTCACACACGTGCACGTGCTCTCCATCTCTGACACACACACACACCTACTCTCTCCCTCTCGCTCTCACACGCGTCTGCTGTCTCACGCGCCTGCTCTCCCTCTCTCACACATGCGCTTGCTCTCTCTATCTCTCACACAGGCACCTGCTCTCTCGCTTTCACACAGGCACCTGCTCTCTCTCTCTCGCACACGCAATTGCGCTCTCTCTCACACACGCACCTGCTCTCTCTCTCACACACGCACCTGCTCTCTCTCTCACACACATGCGCTTGCTCTCTCTATCTCTCACACAGGCACCTGCTCTCTCGCTTTCACACAGGCACCTGCTCTCTCTCTCTCGCACACGCAATTGCGCTCTCTCTCACACACGCACCTGCTCTCTCTCTCACACACGCACCTGCTCTCTCTCTCACACACGCACCTGCTCTCTCTCTCACACACGCAACTGCGCTCTCTCTCACACACGCACCTGCTCTCTCTCTCTCACACACGCACCTGCTCTCTCTCTCTCTCTCTCACACGCACCTGCTCTCTCTCTCTCTCACACGCACCTGCTCTCTCTCTCTCTCTCACACGCACCTGCTCTCTCTCTCTCTCTCACACGCACCTGCTCTCTCTCTCTCTCTCACACACACCTGCTCTCTCTCTCTCTCTCACACACACCTGCTCTCTCTCTCACACAGGCACCTGCTCTCTCTCTCTCTCTCTCACACACGCACCTGCTCTCTCTCTCTCTCTCTCACACACGCACCTGCTCTCTCTCTCTCTCTCTCACACACGCACCTGCTCTCTCTCTCATTCACACAGGCACCTGCTCTCTCTCTCTCACACGCGCACCTGCTCTCTCTCTCTCACACGCATCTGCTGTCTCACGCGCCTGCTCTCACTCTCTCACATACGCGCCTGCTCTCTCTCTCTCACACACGCACCAGCTCTCTCTCTCTCACACACGCACCTGCTCTCTCTCTCTCACACACGCACCTGCTCTCTCTCTCTCACACATGCGCTTGCTCTCTCTCTCACACACACACCTGCTCCCTCTCACACACGCACCTGCTCCCCATCTCACACACGTGCACGTGCTCTCCATCTCTGACACACACACACACCTACTCTCTCCCTCTCGCTCTCACACGCGTCTGCTGTCTCACGCGCCTGCTCTCCCTCTCTCACACATGCGCTTGCTCTCTCTATCTCTCACACAGGCACCTGCTCTCTCGCTTTCACACAGGCACCTGCTCTCTCTCTCTCGCACACGCAATTGCGCTCTCTCTCACACACGCACCTGCTCTCTCTCTCGCACACGCAACTGCTCTCTCTCTCACACACGCACACGCAACTGCGCTCTCTCTCACACACGCACCTGCTCTCTCTCTCTCACACACGCACCTGCTCTCTCTCTCTCACACACGCACCTGCTCTCTCTCTCACACACGCACCTGCTCTCTCTCTCACACACGCACCTGCTCTCTCTCTCTCTCACACGCACCTGCTCTCTCTCTCTCTCACACGCACCTGCTCTCTCTCTCACACACACGCACCTGCTCTCTCTCTCTCTCTCTCACACGCACCTGCTCTCTCTCTCTCTCACACGCACCTGCTCTCTCTCTCTCTCTCTCACACGCACCTGCTCTCTCTCTCTCTCTCACACGCACCTGCTCTCTCTCTCTCTCACACACACCTGCTCTCTCTCTCTCACACAGGCACCTGCTCTCTCTCTCTCTCTCTCACACACGCACCTGCTCTCTCTCTCTCTCTCTCACACACACGCACCTGCTCTCTCTCTCTCTCTCTCACACACGCACCTGCTCTCTCTCTCTCTCACACACGCACCTGCTCTCTCTCTCTCACACACGCACCTGCTCTCTCTCTCTCACACACGCACCTGCTCTCTCTCACACACGCACCTGCTCTCTCTCTCTCACACACGCACCTGCTCTCTCTCTCTCACACACGCACCTGCTCTCTCTCTCACACACGCACCTGCTCTCTCTCTCACACACGCACCTGCTCTCTCTCTCTCACACACGCACCTGCTCTCTCTCTCTCACACACGCACCTGCTCTCTCTCTCTCACACACGCACCTGCTCTCTCTCTCACACACACGCACCTGCTCTCTCTCTCACACACACGCACCTGCTCTCTCTCTCACACACGCACACGCAACTGCGCTCTCTCTCTCACACGCACCTGCTCTCTCTCTCTCACACACGCACCTGCTCTCTCTCTCTCACACGCACCTGCTCTCTCTCTCACACACGCACCTGCTCTCTCTCTCACACACGCACCTGCTCTCTCTCTCACACACGCACCTGCTCTCTCTCTCTCTCACACGCACCTGCTCTCTCTCTCTCACACGCACCTGCTCTCTCTCTCTCTCACACGCACCTGCTCTCTCTCTCTCTCTCTCACACGCACCTGCTCTCTCTCTCTCTCACACGCACCTGCTCTCTCTCTCTCTCTCACACGCACCTGCTCTCTCTCTCTCTCTCACACGCACCTGCTCTCTCTCTCTCTCACACACGAACCTACATCCTCTCACACACGCACCTGCTCTCTCTCTCTCTCACACACAAGCGCCTGCTCTCTCTCACACACAAGCGCCTGCTCTCCATCTCACACATGCACCGGCTCCGTCTCTCACACACGCGCACCTGCTCTCCCTCTCTGACACACACACACACCTGCTCTCTCCCTCTCACACACACACACCTGCTCTCTCTCTCTCACACAGGCACCTGCTCTCTCTCTCTCACACACGCACCTGCTCTCTCTCTCTCTCTCTCACACACGCACCTGCTCTCTCTCTCTCTCTCTCTCACACACGCACCTGCTCTCTCTCTCTCACACACGCACCTGCTCTCTCTCCCTCTCACACACGCACCTGCTCTCTCTCTCTCACACACGCACCTGCTCTCTCTCTCACACACGCACCTGCTCTCTCTCTCTCACACACGCACCTGCTCTCTCTCTCTCACACACGCACCTGCTCTCTCTCTCTCACACACGCACCTGCTCTCTCTCTCTCACACACGCACCTGCTCTCTCTCTCTCACACACGCACCTGCTCTCTCTCTCTCACACACGCACCTGCTCTCTCTCTCACACACGCACCTGCTCTCTCTCTCTCACACACGCACCTGCTCTCTCTCCCACACACGCACCTGCTCTCTCTCTCTCACACACGCACCTGCTCTCTCTCTCACACACACGCACCTGCTCTCTCTCTCTCACACACGCACCTGCTCTCTCTCTCTCACACACGCACCTGCTCTCTCTCTCACACACGCACCTGCTCTCTCTCTCTCACACACGCACCTGCTCTCTCTCTCTCACACACGCACCTGCTCTCTCTCTCTCACACACGCACCTGCTCTCTCTCTCTCACACACGCACCTGCTCTCTCTCTCTCACACACGCACCTGCTCTCTCTCACACACGCACCTGCTCTCTCTCTCTCTCACACACGCACCTGCTCTCTCTCTCTCTCACACACACACACACCTGCTCTCTCTCTCTCACACACACACCTGCTCTCTCTCTCTCACACACACACCTGCTCTCTCTCTCTCACACACGCAACTGCTCTCTCTCTCTCACACACGCAACTGCTCTCTCTCTCTCACACACGCAACTGCTCTCTCTCTCACACACGCAACTGCTCCCTCTCTCACACACGCAACTGCTCCCTCTCTCACACACGCAACTGCTCCCTCTCTCACACACGCGCACCTGCTCTCCCTCTCTCTCACACACGCGTCTGCTGTCTCATGCGCCTGCTCTCTCTCTCTCACACGCCTGCTCTGTCTCTCTCACACAGGCACCTGCTCTCTTTCTCTCACACACAGGCACCTGCTCTCTCTCTCTCTCACACAGGCACCTGCTCTCTCTCTCTCACACACACACGCGTCTGCTCTGTCTCACACACACACGCGTCTGCTGTCTCACGCGCCTGCTCTCTCTCTCTCTCTCTCTCACGCGCCTGCTCTCACTCTCTCACGCGCCTGCTCTCACTCTCTCACACACACACCTGCTCTCTCTCTCTCACACACGCACCTGCTCTCTCTCTCTCACACACGCAACTGCTCTCTCTCTCTCACACACGCAACTGCTCTCTCTCTCTCACACACGCAACTGCTCTCTCTCTCACACACGCAACTGCTCCCTCTCTCACACACGCAACTGCTCCCTCTCTCACACACGCAACTGCTCCCTCTCTCACACACGCAACTGCTCCCTCTCTCACACACGCGCACCTGCTCTCCCTCTCTCTCACACACGCGTCTGCTGTCTCATGCGCCTGCTCTCTCTCTCTCACACGCCTGCTCTGTCTCTCACACACAGGCACCTGCTCTCTTTCTCTCACACACAGGCACCTGCTCTCTCTCTCTCTCACACAGGCACCTGCTCTCTCTCTCTCTCACACACACGCGTCTGCTCTCTCTCTCTCTCACACACACGCGTCTGCTGTCTCACGCGCCTGCTCTCTCTCTCTCTCTCTCTCACGCGCCTGCTCTCACTCTCTCACGCGCCTGCTCTCACTCTCTCACACACGCACCTGCTCTCTCTCACTCTCGCACGCATCTGCTCTCTCTCACTCTCGCACGCATCTGCTTTCTCTCACTGACACAGGCACCTGGTCTGTCTCTCTCACACAGTCACCTGCTCTCTCTCCCTCTCACACACAGGGACCTGCTCTCTCTCTCACACACACGCACCTGCTCTCTCTCTCACACACACGCACCTGCTCTCTCTCACTTACACAGGCACCTGCTCTCTCTCTCTCTCACACAGGCACCTGCTCTCTCTCTCTCACACAGGCACCTGCTCTCTCTCTCTCACACAGGCACCTGCTCTCTCTCTCTCACACAGGCACCTGCTCTCTCTCTCTCACACACACGCACCTGCTCTGTCTCTCTCACACATGCACCTGCTCTCTCTCTTACACACGCACCTGCTCTCTCTCTCACTCACACGCACCTGCTCTCTCTCTTACACACGCACCTGCTCACTCTCTCACACACACGCACCTGCTCTCTCTCTCTCACACACGCGCCTGCTCTCTCTCTCACACGCGCCTGCTCTCTCTCTCACACGCACCTGCTCTCTCTCTCACACACACGCGCCTGCTCTCTCTTTCACGCACGCACCTGCTCTCCCTCTCTCACAAAGCACCTGCTCTCTCTCTCTCACACACGCACCTGCTTACTCTCTCTCACAAACGCATCTGCTCTCTCTCTCTCAATCGCATCTACTCTCTCTCTCACACACACACACACGCAACTGCTCTCTCTCTCTCACACACGCAACTGCTCTCTCTCTCACACACGCAACTGCTCCCTCTCTCACACACGCAACTGCTCCCTCTCTCACACACGCGCACCTGCTCTCCCTCTCTCTCACACACGCGTCTGCTGTCTCATGCGCCTGCTCTCTCTCTCTCACACGCCTGCTCTCTCTCTCTCACACAGGCACCTGCTCTCTTTCTCTCACACACAGGCACCTGCTCTCTCTCTCTCTCACACGCACCTGCTCTCTCTCTCACACGCACCTACACCCTCTCACACAAGCATCTGCTCTCTCTCTCTCTCACACACGCACCTGCCCTCTCTCTCTCTCTCACACACGCACCTGCTCTCTCTCTCACACACGCACCTGCTTACTCTCTCAAACATGCACCTGCTCTCTCTTCCTACACAAGCGCCTGCTCTCTCTCTCTCACACACACGCACCTGCTCTCTCTCTCTCACACAGGCACCTGCTCTCTCTCTCTCGCACACGCACCTACACCCTCCCACACATGCATCTGCTCTCTCTCTCACACGCTCTCTCTCACACACGCACCTGCTCTCTCTCTCACACACGCACCTCCTCTCTCTCACACACGCACCTGCTCTCTCTCACACACACACACCTGCTCTCTCTCACACACACGCGTCTGCTCTCTCTCACACACACACGCGTCTGCTGTCTCACGCGCCTGCTCTCTCTCTCTCTCTCTCTCTCACGCGCCTGCTCTCACTCTCTCACGCGCCTGCTCTCACTCTCTCACACACGCACCTGCTCTCTCTCACTCTCGCACGCATCTGCTTTCTCTCACTGACACAGGCACCTGGTCTGTCTCTCTCACACAGTCACCTGCTCTCTCTCCCTCTCACACACAGGCACCTGCTCTCTCTCACTCACACGCATCTGCTGTCTCACGCGCCTGCTCTCACTCTCTCACATACGCGCCTGCTCTCTCTCTCTCACACACGCACCAGCTCTCTCTTTCACGCACGCACCTGCTCTCTCTCTCTCACACAGGCACCTGCTCTGTCTCTCTCACACACGCACCTGCTCTCTCTCTCTCACACACGCACCTGCTCTCTCTCTCTCACACAGGCACCTGCTCTGTCTCTCTCACACATGCGCTTGCTCTCTCTCTCACACACACACCTGCTCCCTCTCACACACGCACCTGCTCCCCATCTCACACACGTGCACGTGCTCTCCATCTCTGACACACACACACACCTACTCTCTCCCTCTCGCTCTCACACGCGTCTGCTGTCTCACGCGCCTGCTCTCCCTCTCTCACACATGCGCTTGCTCTCTCTATCTCTCACACAGGCACCTGCTCTCTCGCTTTCACACAGGCACCTGCTCTCTCTCTCTCGCACACGCAATTGCGCTCTCTCTCACACACGCACCTGCTCTCTCTCTCACACACGCACCTGCTCTCTCTCTCACACACATGCGCTTGCTCTCTCTATCTCTCACACAGGCACCTGCTCTCTCGCTTTCACACAGGCACCTGCTCTCTCTCTCTCGCACACGCAATTGCGCTCTCTCTCTCTCACACACGCACCTGCTCTCTCTCTCACACACGCACACGCAACTGCGCTCTCTCTCACACACGCACCTGCTCTCTCTCTCTCTCACACGCACCTGCTCTCTCTCTCTCACACACACGCACCTGCTCTGTCTCTCTCACACATGCACCTGCTCTCTCTCTTACACACGCACCTGCTCTCTCTCTCACTCACACGCACCTGCTCTCTCTCTTACACACGCGCCTGCTCTCTCTCTCACACGCGCCTGCTCTCTCTCTCACACGCACCTGCTCTCTCTCTCTCACACACGCGCCTGCTCTCTCTTTCACGCACGCACCTGCTCTCCCTCTCTCACAAAGCACCTGCTCTCTCTCTCTCACACACGCACCTGCTTACTCTCTCTCACAAACGCATCTGCTCTCTCTCTCTCAATCGCATCTACTCTCTCTCTCACACACACACACACCTGCTCTCTCTCTCTCACACACACCTGCTCTCTCTCACACACACACACGCAACTGCTCTCTCTCTCTCACACACGCAACTGCTCTCTCTCTCACACACGCAACTGCTCCCTCTCTCACACACGCAACTGCTCCCTCTCTCACACACGCGCACCTGCTCTCCCTCTCTCTCACACACGCGTCTGCTGTCTCATGCGCCTGCTCTCTCTCTCTCACACGCCTGCTCTGTCTCTCTCACACAGGCACCTGCTCTCTTTCTCTCACACACAGGCACCTGCTCTCTCTCTCTCTCACACAGGCACCTGCTCTCTCTCTCTCACACACACACGCGTCTGCTCTGTCTCACACACACACGCGTCTGCTGTCTCACGCGCCTGCTCTCTCTCTCTCTCTCTCTCACGCGCCTGCTCTCACTCTCTCACGCGCCTGCTCTCACTCTCTCACACACGCACCTGCTCTCTCTCACTCTCGCACGCATCTGCTCTCTCTCACTCTCGCACGCATCTGCTTTCTCTCACTGACACAGGCACCTGGTCTGTCTCTCTCACACAGTCACCTGCTCTCTCTCCCTCTCACACACAGGCACCTGCTCTCTCTCTCACACACACGCACCTGCTCTCTCTCTCACACACACGCGCCTGCTCTCTCTCACTTACACAGGCACCTGCTCTCTCTCTCTCACACAGGCACCTGCTCTCTCTCTCTCACACACACGCACCTGCTCTGTCTCTCTCACACATGCACCTGCTCTCTCTCTTACACACGCACCTGCTCTCTCTCTCACTCACACGCACCTGCTCTCTCTCTTACACACGCACCTGCTCACTCTCTCACACACACGCACCTGCTCTCTCTCTCACACGCACCTGCTCTCTCTCTCACACGCACCTGCTCTCTCTCTCACACACGCGCCTGCTCTCTCTCTCACACGCGCCTGCTCTCTCTCTCACGCACCTGCTCTCTCTCTCTCACACACGCGCCTGCTCTCTCTTTCACGCACGCACCTGCTCTCCCTCTCTCACAAAGCACCTGCTCTCTCTCTCTCACACACGCACCTGCTTACTCTCTCTCACAAACGCATCTGCTCTCTCTCTCTCAATCGCATCTGCTCTCTCTCTCTCACTCACACGCACCTGCTCTCTCTCTCTCTCACACGCACCTACTCTCTCTCTCTTTCACACCACCTGCTCTCTCTCACACACGCACCTGCTCTCTCTCTCTCACACACGCACCTGCTCTCTCTCTCACACACGCGGACCTGCTCTTTCTCTCTCACACGCACCTGCTCTCTCTCTCTCACACATGTGCTTGCTCTCTCTCTCTCACAAAAGCACCTTCTCTCTCTCTCTCACACACGCGCCTGCTCTCTCTCTCTCACAAACGCACCTGCTCTCTCTCTCTCTCACACGCACCTGCTCTCTCTCTCTCACACGCACCTGCTCTCTCTCTCTCACACACGCACCTGCTCTCTCCCTCTCACACACGCACCTGCTCTCTCTCTCTCACACACGCACCTGCTCTCTCTCTCTCACACACGCACCTGCTCTCTCTCTCTCACACACGCACCTGCTCTCTCTCTCTCACACACACACCTGCTCTCTCTCTCTCTTTCACACACACACCTGCTCTCCCTCTCTCACACACGCACCTGCTCTCTCTCTCTCACACGCACCTGCTCTCTCTCTCTCACACACGCACCTGCTCTCTCTCTCTCACACACGTACCTGCTCTCTCTCTCTCACACACGCACCTGCTCTCTCTCTCTCTCACACACGCACCTGCTCTCTCTCTCTCTCACACACACACACACCTGCTCTCTCTCTCTCACACACACACCTGCTCTCTCTCTCTCACACACACACCTGCTCTCTCTCTCTCACACACACACCTGCTCTCTCTCTCTCACACACGCAACTGCTCTCTCTCTCACACACGCAACTGCTCCCTCTCTCACACACGCAACTGCTCCCTCTCTCACACACGCAACTGCTCCCTCTCTCACACACGCAACTGCTCCCTCTCTCACACACGCGCACCTGCTCTCCCTCTCTCTCACACACGCGTCTGCTGTCTCATGCGCCTGCTCTCTCTCTCTCACACGCCTGCTCTGTCTCTCACACACAGGCACCTGCTCTCTTTCTCTCACACACAGGCACCTGCTCTCTCTCTCTCTCACACAGGCACCTGCTCTCTCTCTCTCTCACACACACGCGTCTGCTCTCTCTCTCTCTCACACACAAGCGTCTGCTGTCTCACGCGCCTGCTCTCTCTCTCTCTCTCTCTCACGCGCCTGCTCTCACTCTCTCACGCGCCTGCTCTCACTCTCTCACACACGCATCTGCTCTCTCTCACTCTCGCACGCATCTGCTTTCTCTCACTGACACAGGCACCTGGTCTGTCTCTCTCACACAGTCACCTGCTCTCTCTCCCTCTCACACACAGGCACCTGCTCTCTCTCTCACACACACGCACCTGCTCTCTCTCTCACACACACGCACCTGCTCTCTCTCTCACACACACGCACCTGCTCTCTCTCACTTACACAGGCACCTGCTCTCTCTCTCTCTCACACAGGCACCTGCTCTCTCTCTCTCACACAGGCACCTGCTCTCTCTCTCTCACACAGGCACCTGCTCTCTCTCTCTCACACACACGCACCTGCTCTGTCTCTCTCACACATGCACCTGCTCTCTCTCTTACACACGCACCTGCTCTCTCTCTCACTCACACGCACCTGCTCTCTCTCTTACACACGCACCTGCTCACTCTCTCACACACACGCACCTGCTCTCTCTCTCACACGCACCTGCTCTCTCTCTCTCACACACGCGCCTGCTCTCTCTCTCACACGCACCTGCTCTCTCTCTCTCACACACGCGCCTGCTCTCTCTCTCACACGCACCTGCTCTCTCTCTCTCACGCACGCACCTGCTCTCCCTCTCTCACAAAGCACCTGCTCTCTCTCTCTCACACACGCACCTGCTTACTCTCTCTCACAAACGCATCTGCTCTCTCTCTCTCAATCGCATCTACTCTCTCTCTCACACACACACCTGCTCTCTCTCTCTCACACACACCTGCTCTCTCTCACACACGCAACTGCTCTCTCTCTCACACACGCAACTGCTCTCTCTCTCTCACACACGCAACTGCTCTCTCTCTCACACACGCAACTGCTCCCTCTCTCACACACGCAACTGCTCCCTCTCTCACACACGCGCACCTGCTCTCCCTCTCTCTCACACACGCGTCTGCTGTCTCATGCGCCTGCTCTCTCTCTCTCACACGCCTGCTCTGTCTCTCTCACACAGGCACCTGCTCTCTTTCTCTCACACACAGGCACCTGCTCTCTCTCTCTCTCACACAGGCACCTGCTCTCTCTCTCTCTCACACACACGCGTCTGCTCTCTCTCTCTCTCACACACACGCGTCTGCTCTGTCTCACACACACACGCGTCTGCTGTCTCACGCGCCTGCTCTCTCTCTCTCTCTCTCTCACGCGCCTGCTCTCACTCTCTCACGCGCCTGCTCTCACTCTCTCACACACGCACCTGCTCTCTCTCACTCTCGCACGCATCTGCTCTCTCTCACTCTCGCACGCATCTGCTTTCTCTCACTGACACAGGCACCTGGTCTGTCTCTCTCACACAGTCACCTGCTCTCTCTCCCTCTCACACACAGGCACCTGCTCTCTCTCTCACACACACGCACCTGCTCTCTCTCTCACACACACGCACCTGCTCTCTCTCTCACACACACGCACCTGCTCTCTCTCACTTACACAGGCACCTGCTCTCTCTCTCTCTCACACAGGCACCTGCTCTCTCTCTCTCACACATGCACCTGCTCTCTCTCTCACACACGCAACTGCTCTCTCTCTCACACACGCAACTGCTCCCTCTCTCACACACGCAACTGCTCCCTCTCTCACACACGCAACTGCTCCCTCTCTCACACACGCGCACCTGCTCTCCCTCTCTCTCACACACGCGTCTGCTGTCTCATGCGCCTGCTCTCTCTCTCTCTCACACGCCTGCTCTGTCTCTCTCACACAGGCACCTGCTCTCTTTCTCTCACACACAGGCACCTGCTCTCTCTCTCACACACACGCACCTGCACTGTCTCTCTCACACATGCACCTGCTCTCTCTCACACACGCACCTACTCCCTCTCACACACATGCACCTTCTCTGTCTCACACACGCAACTGCGCTCTCTCTCTCTCACACACGCATCGGCTCTCTCTCTCACACACGCATCTGCTCTCTCTCTCACACACGCATCTGCTCTCTCTCTCACACACGCACCTGCTCTCTCTCTCTCTCACATGCACCTGCTATCTCTCTCTCACGCACCTGCTCTCTCTCTCTCACACACGCACCTGCTCTCTCTCTCTCACACACGCACCTGTTCTCTCTCTCACACACGCACCTGCTCTCTCTCTCTCACACGCACCTGCTCTCTCTCTCTCACACGCCTTCTCTCTCTCTCACACACGCACCTACACCCTCTCACACAAGCATCTGCTCTCTCTCTCTCTCACACACGCACCTGCCCTCTCTCTCACTCTCACACACGCACCTGCTCTCTCTCTCACACACGCACCTGCTCTCTCTTCCTACACAAGCGCCTGCTCTCTCTCTCTCACACACACGCACCTGCTCTCTCTCTCTCACACAGGCAACTGCTCTCTCTCTCTCGCACACGCACCTACACCCTCCCACACATGCATCTGCTCTCTCTCTCACACGCTCTCTCTCACACACGCACCTGCTCTCTCTCTCACACACGCACCTCCTCTCTCTCACACACGCACCTGCTCTCTCTCACACACACACACCTGCTCTCTCTCACACACACGCGTCTGCTCTCTCTCTCTCACACACGCACCTGCTCTCTCTCTCTCACACACGCACCTGCTCTCTCTCTCTCACACACGCACCTGCTCTCTCTCTCTCACACACGCACCTGCTCTCTCTCTCTCACACACGCACCTGCTCTCTCTCTCTCTCACACACGCACCTGCTCTCTCTCTCTCTCACACACACACACACCTGCTCTCTCTCACACACACACACACCTGCTCTCTCTCTCTCACACACACACCTGCTCTCTCTCTCTCACACACGCAACTGCTCTCTCTCTCTCACACACGCAACTGCTCCCTCTCTCACACACGCAACTGCTCCCTCTCTCACACACGCAACTGCTCCCTCTCTCACACACGCAACTGCTCCCTCTCTCACACACGCGCACCTGCTCTCCCTCTCTCTCACACACGCGTCTGCTGTCTCATGCGCCTGCTCTCTCTCTCTCTCACACGCCTGCTCTGTCTCTCTCACACAGGCACCTGCTCTCTTTCTCTCACACACAGGCACCTGCTCTCTCTCTCTCTCACACACACGCGTCTGCTCTCTCACGCGCCTGCTCTCACTCTCTCACGCGCCTGCTCTCACTCTCTCACACACGCACCTGCTCTCTCTCACTCTCGCACGCATCTGCTCTCTCTCACTCTCGCACGCATCTGCTTTCTCTCACTGACACAGGCACCTGGTCTGTCTCTCTCACACAGTCACCTGCTCTCTCTCCCTCTCACACACAGGCACCTGCTCTCTCCCTCACACACACGCACCTGCTCTCTCTCTCACACACACGCACCTGCTCTCTCTCACTTACACAGGCACCTGCTCTCTCTCTCTCTCACACAGGCACCTGCTCTCTCTCTCTCACACAGGCACCTGCTCTCTCTCTCTCACACAGGCACCTGCTCTCTCTCTCTCACACACACGCACCTGCTCTGTCTCTCTCACACATGCACCTGCTCTCTCTCTTACACACGCACCTGCTCTCTCTCTCACTCACACGCACCTGCTCTCTCTCTTACACACGCACCTGCTCACTCTCTCACACACACGCACCTGCTCTCTCTCTCTCACACACGCGCCTGCTCTCTCTCTCACACGCGCCTGCTCTCTCTCTCACACGCACCTGCTCTCTCTCTCACACACACGCGCCTGCTCTCTCTTTCACGCACGCACCTGCTCTCCCTCTCTCACAAAGCACCTGCTCTCTCTCTCTCTCACACGCACCTGCTTACTCTCTCTCACAAACGCATCTGCTCTCTCTCTCTCAATCGCATCTACTCTCTCTCTCACACACACACACACCTGCTCTCTCTCTCTCACACACACACACACGCAACTGCTCTCTCTCTCTCACACACGCAACTGCTCTCTCTCTCACACACACGCACCTGCTCTCTCTCTCTCACACACGCGCCTGCTCTCTCTCTCACACGCGCCTGCTCTCTCTCTCACACGCACCTGCTCTCTCTCTCACACACACGCGCCTGCTCTCTCTTTCACGCACGCACCTGCTCTCCCTCTCTCACAAAGCACCTGCTCTCTCTCTCTCACACACGCACCTGCTTACTCTCTCTCACAAACGCATCTGCTCTCTCTCTCTCAATCGCATCTACTCTCTCTCTCACACACACACGCAACTGCTCTCTCTCTCTCACACACACACACACGCAACTGCTCTCTCTCTCTCACACACGCAACTGCTCCCTCTCTCACACACGCAACTGCTCCCTCTCTCACACACGCGCACCTGCTCTCCCTCTCTCTCACACACGCGTCTGCTGTCTCATGCGCCTGCTCTCTCTCTCTCACACGCCTGCTCTGTCTCTCTCACACAGGCACCTGCTCTCTTTCTCTCACACACAGGCACCTGCTCTCTCTCTCACACACGCACCTGCTCTCTCTCTCACACACGCCTTCTCTCTCTCTCACACACGCACCTACACCCTCTCACACAAGCATCTGCTCTCTCTCTCTCTCACACACGCACCTGCCCTCTCTCTCTCTCTCACACACGCACCTGCTCTCTCTCTCTCACACAGGCACCTGCTCTCTCTCTCTTGCACACGCACCTACACCCTCCCACACATGCATCTGCTCTCTCTCTCACACGCTCTCTCTCACACACGCACCTGCTCTCTCTCACACACGCACCTCCTCTCTCTCACACACGCACCTGCTCTCTCTCACACACACACACCTGCTCTCTCTCACACACACGCGTCTGCTCTCTCTCACACACACACGCGTCTGCTGTCTCACGCGCCTGCTCTCTCTCTCTCTCTCTCTCTCTCACGCGCCTGCTCTCACTCTCTCACGCGCCTGCTCTCACTCTCTCACACACGCACCTGCTCTCTCTCACTCTCGCACGCATCTGCTTTCTCTCACTGACACAGGCACCTGGTCTGTCTCTCTCACACAGTCACCTGCTCTCTCTCCCTCTCACACACAGGCACCTGCTCTCTCTCTCACACACAGGCACCTGCTCTCTCTCTCACACACACGCACCTGCTCTCTCTCTCACACACACGCACCTGCTCTCTCTCACTCACACAGGCACCTGCTCTCTCTCTCTCACACACAGGCACCTGCTCTCTCTCTCTCACACAGGCACCTGCTCTCTCTCTCTCACACAGGCACCTGCTCTCTCTCACACAGGCACCTGCTCTCTCTCTCTCACACAGACGCACCTGCTCTCTCTCTCTCACACAGACGCACCTGCTCTGTCTCTCTCACACATGCACCTGCTCTCTCTCACACACGCACCTGCTCTCTCTCTCACACACACGCGGTTGCTCTCTCTCTCACACACGCGCACCTGCTCTCTCTCTCTCACTCACACAGGCACCTGCTCTCTCTCTCATTCACACAGGCACCTGCTCTCTCTCTCTCACACGCGCACCTGCTCTCTCTCTCTCACACGCATCTGCTGTCTCACGCGCCTGCTCTCACTCTCTCACATACGCGCCTGCTCTCTCTCTCTCACACACGCACCAGCTCTCTCTCTCTCACACACGCACCTGCTCTCTCTCTCTCACACACGCACCTGCTCTCTCTCTCTCACACATGCGCTTGCTCTCTCTCTCACACACACACCTGCTCCCCATCTCACACACGTGCACGTGCTCTCCATCTCTGACACACACACACACCTACTCTCTCCCTCTCGCTCTCACACGCGTCTGCTGTCTCACGCGCCTGCTCTCCCTCTCTCACACATGCGCTTGCTCTCTCTATCTCTCACACAGGCACCTGCTCTCTCGCTTTCACACAGGCACCTGCTCTCTCTCTCTCGCACACGCAATTGCGCTCTCTCTCACACACGCACCTGCTCTCTCTCTCACACACGCACCTGCTCTCTCTCTCACACACATGCGCTTGCTCTCTCTATCTCTCACACAGGCACCTGCTCTCTCGCTTTCACACAGGCACCGGCTCTCTCTCTCTCGCACACGCAATTGCGCTCTCTCTCACACACGCACCTGCTCTCTCTCTCACACACGCACCTGCTCTCTCTCTCACACACACGCACCTGCTCTCTCTCTCTCTCTCTCTCACACGCACCTGCTCTCTCTCTCTCTCACACGCACCTGCTCTCTCTCTCTCTCTCACACGCACCTGCTCTCTCTCTCTCTCTCACACACACCTGCTCTCTCTCTCTCACACAGGCACCTGCTCTCTCTCTCTCACACAGGCACCTGCTCTCTCTCTCTCTCTCTCACACACGCACCTGCTCTCTCTCTCTCTCTCTCACACACACACGCACCTGCTCTCTCTCTCTCTCTCTCACACACGCACCTGCTCTCTCTCTCTCTCACACACGCACCTGCTCTCTCTCTCTCACACACGCACCTGCTCTCTCTCTCTCACACACGCACCTGCTCTCTCTCACACACGCACCTGCTCTCTCTCTCTCCACACACGCACCTGCTCTCTCTCTCTCACACACGCACCTGCTCTCTCTCTCTCACACACGCACCTGCTCTCTCTCTCTCACACACGCACCTGCTCTCTCTCTCTCACACACGCACCTGCTCTCTCTCTCTCACACACGCACCTGCTCTCTCTCTCTCACACACGCACCTGCTCTCTCTCTCTCACACACGCACCTGCTCTCTCTCTCTCACACACGCACCTGCTCTCTCTCTCTCACACACGCACCTGCTCTCTCTCTCACACACACGCACCTGCTCTCTCTCTCTCACACACGCACCTGCTCTCTCTCTCACACACGCACACGCAACTGCGCTCTCTCTCACACACGCACCTGCTCTCTCTCTCACACACGCACACGCAACTGCGCTCTCTCTCACACACGCACCTGCTCTCTCTCTCTCACACACGCACCTGCTCTCTCTCTCACACACGCACCTGCTCTCTCTCTCACACACGCACCTGCTCTCTCTCTCACACACGCACCTGCTCTCTCTCTCACACACGCACCTGCTCTCTCTCTCTCTCACACGCACCTGCTCTCTCTCTCTCACACGCACCTGCTCTCTCTCTCTCTCACTCGCACCTGCTCTCTCTCTCTCTCTCTCACACGCACCTGCTCTCTCTCTCTCTCACACGCACCTGCTCTCTCTCTCTCTCTCACACGCACCTGCTCTCTCTCTCTCTCTCACACGCACCTGCTCTCTCTCTCTCTCACACACGAACCTACATCCTCTCACACACGCACCTGCTCTCTCTCTCTCTCACACACAAGCGCCTGCTCTCTCTCACACACAAGCGCCTGCTCTCCATCTCACACATGCACCGGCTCCGTCTCTCACACACGCGCACCTGCTCTCCCTCTCTGACACACACACACCTGCTCTCTCCCTCTCACACACACACACCTGCTCTCTCTCTCTCACACAGGCACCTGCTCTCTCTCTCTCACACACGCACCTGCTCTCTCTCTCTCTCTCTCACACACGCACCTGCTCTCTCTCTCTCTCTCTCTCACACACGCACCTGCTCTCTCTCTCTCTCACACACGCACCTGCTCTCTCTCTCTCTCACACACGCACCTGCTCTCTCTCTCTCTCACACACGCACCTGCTCTCTCTCTCTCACACACGCACCTGCTCTCTCTCACACACGCACCTGCTCTCTCTCTCTCACACACGCACCTGCTCTCTCTCTCTCACACACGCACCTGCTCTCTCTCTCTCACACACGCACCTGCTCTCTCTCTCTCACACACGCACCTGCTCTCTCTCTCTCACACACGCACCTGCTCTCTCTCTCTCACACACGCACCTGCTCTCTCTCTCTCACACACGCACCTGCTCTCTCTCTCCCACACACGCACCTGCTCTCTCTCTCTCACACACGCACCTGCTCTCTCTCTCTCACACACGCACCTGCTCTCTCTCTCACACACGCACCTGCTCTCTCTCTCACACACGCACCTGCTCTCTCTCTCTCACACACGCACCTGCTCTCTCTCTCTCACACACGCACCTGCTCTCTCTCTCTCACACACGCACCTGCTCTCTCTCTCTCACACACGCACCTGCTCTCTCTCTCTCACACACGCACCTGCTCTCTCTCTCTCTCACACACGCACCTGCTCTCTCTCTCTCTCACACACACACACACCTGCTCTCTCTCTCTCACACACACACCTGCTCTCTCTCTCTCACACACACACCTGCTCTCTCTCTCTCACACACGCAACTGCTCTCTCTCTCTCACACACGCAACTGCTCTCTCTCTCTCACACACGCAACTGCTCTCTCTCTCTCACACACGCAACTGCTCTCTCTCTCACACACGCAACTGCTCCCTCTCTCACACACGCAACTGCTCCCTCTCTCACACACGCAACTGCTCCCTCTCTCACACACGCGCACCTGCTCTCCCTCTCTCTCACACACGCGTCTGCTGTCTCATGCGCCTGCTCTCTCTCTCTCACACGCCTGCTCTGTCTCTCTCACACAGGCACCTGCTCTCTTTCTCTCACACACAGGCACCTGCTCTCTCTCTCTCTCACACAGGCACCTGCTCTCTCTCTCTCACACACACACGCGTCTGCTCTGTCTCACACACACACGCGTCTGCTGTCTCACGCGCCTGCTCTCTCTCTCTCTCTCTCTCTCACGCGCCTGCTCTCACTCTCTCACGCGCCTGCTCTCACTCTCTCACACACACACCTGCTCTCTCTCTCTCACACACACACCTGCTCTCTCTCTCTCACACACGCAACTGCTCTCTCTCTCTCACACACGCAACTGCTCTCTCTCTCTCACACACGCAACTGCTCTCTCTCTCACACACGCAACTGCTCCCTCTCTCACACACGCAACTGCTCCCTCTCTCACACACGCAACTGCTCCCTCTCTCACACACGCAACTGCTCCCTCTCTCACACACGCAACTGCTCCCTCTCTCACACACGCGCACCTGCTCTCCCTCTCTCTCACACACGCGTCTGCTGTCTCATGCGCCTGCTCTCTCTCTCTCACACGCCTGCTCTGTCTCTCACACACAGGCACCTGCTCTCTTTCTCTCACACACAGGCACCTGCTCTCTCTCTCTCTCACACAGGCACCTGCTCTCTCTCTCTCTCACACACACGCGTCTGCTCTCTCTCTCTCTCACACACACGCGTCTGCTGTCTCACGCGCCTGCTCTCTCTCTCTCTCTCTCTCACGCGCCTGCTCTCACTCTCTCACGCGCCTGCTCTCACTCTCTCACACACGCACCTGCTCTCTCTCACTCTCGCACGCATCTGCGCTCTCTCACTCTCGCACGCATCTGCTTTCTCTCACTGACACAGGCACCTGGTCTGTCTCTCTCACACAGTCACCTGCTCTCTCTCCCTCTCACACACAGGGACCTGCTCTCTCTCTCACACACACGAACCTGCTCTCTCTCTCACACACACGCACCTGCTCTCTCTCACTTACACAGGCACCTGCTCTCTCTCTCTCTCACACAGGCACCTGCTCTCTCTCTCTCACACAGGCACCTGCTCTCTCTCTCTCACACAGGCACCTGCTCTCTCTCTCACACACACGCACCTGCTCTGTCTCTCTCACACATGCACCTGCTCTCTCTCTTACACACGCACCTGCTCTCTCTCTCACTCACACGCACCTGCTCTCTCTCTTACACACGCACCTGCTCACTCTCTCACACACACGCACCTGCTCTCTCTCTCTCACACACGCGCCTGCTCTCTCTCTCACACGCGCCTGCTCTCTCTCTCACACGCACCTGCTCTCTCTCTCACACACACGCGCCTGCTCTCTCTTTCACGCACGCACCTGCTCTCCCTCTCTCACAAAGCACCTGCTCTCTCTCTCTCACACACGCACCTGCTTACTCTCTCTCACAAACGCATCTGCTCTCTCTCTCTCAATCGCATCTACTCTCTCTCTCACACACACACACACGCAACTGCTCTCTCTCTCTCACACACGCAACTGCTCTCTCTCTCACACACGCAACTGCTCCCTCTCTCACACACGCAACTGCTCCCTCTCTCACACACGCGCACCTGCTCTCCCTCTCTCTCACACACGCGTCTGCTGTCTCATGCGCCTGCTCTCTCTCTCTCACACGCCTGCTCTCTCTCTCTCACACAGGCACCTGCTCTCTTTCTCTCACACACAGGCACCTGCTCTCTCTCTCTCTCACACGCACCTGCTCTCTCTCTCACACACGCCTTCTCTCTCTCTCACACACGCACCTACACCCTCTCACACAAGCATCTGCTCTCTCTCTCTCTCACACACGCACCTGCCCTCTCTCTCTCTCTCACACACGCACCTGCTCTCTCTCTCACACACGCACCTGCTTACTCTCTCAAACATGCACCTGCTCTCTCTTCCTACACAAGCGCCTGCTCTCTCTCTCTCACACACACGCACCTGCTCTCTCTCTCTCACACAGGCACCTGCTCTCTCTCTCTCGCACACGCACCTACACCCTCCCACACATGCATCTGCTCTCTCTCTCACACGCTCTCTCTCACACACGCACCTGCTCTCTCTCTCACACACGCACCTCCTCTCTCTCACACACGCACCTGCTCTCTCTCACACACACACACCTGCTCTCTCTCACACACACGCGTCTGCTCTCTCTCACACACACACGCGTCTGCTGTCTCACGCGCCTGCTCTCTCTCTCTCTCTCTCTCTCACGCGCCTGCTCTCACTCTCTCACGCGCCTGCTCTCACTCTCTCACACACGCACCTGCTCTCTCTCACTCTCGCACGCATCTGCTTTCTCTCACTGACACAGGCACCTGGTCTGTCTCTCTCACACAGTCACCTGCTCTCTCTCCCTCTCACACACAGGCACCTGCTCTCTCTCACTCACACGCATCTGCTGTCTCACGCGCCTGCTCTCACTCTCTCACATACGCGCCTGCTCTCTCTCTCTCACACACGCACCAGCTCTCTCTCTCTCACACACGCACCTGCTCTGTCTCTCTCACACATGCGCTTGCTCTCTCTCTCACACACACACCTGCTCCCTCTCACACACGCACCTGCTCCCCATCTCACACACGTGCACGTGCTCTCCATCTCTGACACACACACACACCTACTCTCTCCCTCTCGCTCTCACACGCGTCTGCTGTCTCACGCGCCTGCTCTCCCTCTCTCACACATGCGCTTGCTCTCTCTATCTCTCACACAGGCACCTGCTCTCTCGCTTTCACACAGGCACCTGCTCTCTCTCTCTCGCACACGCAATTGCGCTCTCTCTCACACACGCACCTGCTCTCTCTCTCACACACGCACCTGCTCTCTCTCTCACACACATGCGCTTGCTCTCTCTATCTCTCACACAGGCACCTGCTCTCTCGCTTTCACACAGGCACCTGCTCTCTCTCTCTCGCACACGCAATTGCGCTCTCTCTCTCTCACACACGCACCTGCTCTCTCTCTCACACACGCACACGCAACTGCGCTCTCTCTCACACACGCACCTGCTCTCTCTCTCTCTCACACGCACCTGCTCTCTCTCTCTCACACACACGCACCTGCTCTGTCTCTCTCACACATGCACCTGCTCTCTCTCTTACACACGCACCTGCTCTCTCTCTCACTCACACGCACCTGCTCTCTCTCTTACACACGCGCCTGCTCTCTCTCTCACACGCGCCTGCTCTCTCTCTCACACGCACCTGCTCTCTCTCTCTCACACACGCGCCTGCTCTCTCTTTCACGCACGCACCTGCTCTCCCTCTCTCACAAAGCACCTGCTCTCTCTCTCTCACACACGCACCTGCTTACTCTCTCTCACAAACGCATCTGCTCTCTCTCTCTCAATCGCATCTACTCTCTCTCTCACACACACACACACCTGCTCTCTCTCTCTCACACACACCTGCTCTCTCTCACACACACACACGCAACTGCTCTCTCTCTCTCACACACGCAACTGCTCTCTCTCTCACACACGCAACTGCTCCCTCTCTCACACACGCGCACCTGCTCTCCCTCTCTCTCACACACGCGTCTGCTGTCTCATGCGCCTGCTCTCTCTCTCTCACACGCCTGCTCTGTCTCTCTCACACAGGCACCTGCTCTCTTTCTCTCACACACAGGCACCTGCTCTCTCTCTCTCTCACACAGGCACCTGCTCTCTCTCTCTCACACACACACGCGTCTGCTCTGTCTCACACACACACGCGTCTGCTGTCTCACGCGCCTGCTCTCTCTCTCTCTCTCTCTCACGCGCCTGCTCTCACTCTCTCACGCGCCTGCTCTCACTCTCTCACACACGCACCTGCTCTCTCTCACTCTCGCACGCATCTGCTCTCTCTCACTCTCGCACGCATCTGCTTTCTCTCACTGACACAGGCACCTGGTCTGTCTCTCTCACACAGTCACCTGCTCTCTCTCCCTCTCACACACAGGCACCTGCTCTCTCTCTCACACACACGCACCTGCTCTCTCTCTCACACACACGCGCCTGCTCTCTCTCACTTACACAGGCACCTGCTCTCTCTCTCTCTCACACACAGGCACCTGCTCTCTCTCTCTCACACAGGCACCTGCTCTCTCTCTCTCACACACACGCACCTGCTCTGTCTCTCTCACACATGCACCTGCTCTCTCTCTTACACACGCACCTGCTCTCTCTCTCACTCACACGCACCTGCTCTCTCTCTTACACACGCACCTGCTCACTCTCTCACACACACGCACCTGCTCTCTCTCTCACACACGCGCCTGCTCTCTCTCTCACACGCGCCTGCTCTCTCTCACGCACCTGCTCTCTCTCTCTCACACACGCGCCTGCTCTCTCTTTCACACACGCGCCTGCTCTCTCTTTCACGCACGCACCTGCTCTCCCTCTCTCACAAAGCACCTGCTCTCTCTCTCTCACACACGCACCTGCTTACTCTCTCTCACAAACGCATCTGCTCTCTCTCTCTCAATCGCATCTACTCTCTCTCTCTCACTCACACGCACCTGCTCTCTCTCTCTCTCACACGCACCAACTCTCTCTCTCTTTCACACCACCTGCTCTCTCTCACACACGCACCTGCTCTCTCTCTCTCACACACGCACCTGCTCTCTCTCTCACACACGCGGACCTGCTCTTTCTCTCTCACACGCACCTGCTCTCTCTCTCTCACACATGTGCTTGCTCTCTCTCTCTCACAAAAGCACCTTCTCTCTCTCTCTCACACACGCGCCTGCTCTCTCTCTCTCACAAACGCACCTGCTCTCTCTCTCTCTCACACGCACCTGCTCTCTCTCTCTCACACGCACCTGCTCTCTCTCTCTCACACACGCACCTGCTCTCTCCCTCTCACACACGCACCTGCTCTCTCTCTCTCACACACGCACCTGCTCTCTCTCTCTCACACACGCACCTGCTCTCTCTCTCTCACACACACACCTGCTCTCTCTCTCTCTTTCATACACACACCTGCTCTCCCTCTCTCACACACGCACCTGCTCTCTCTCTCTCACACGCACCTGCTCTCTCTCTCTCCCTCTCACACACGCACCTGCTCTCTCTCTCTCTCTCTCACACACGCACCTGCTCTCTCTCTCACACACGCACCTGCTCTCTCTCTCACACACGCACCTGCTCTCTCTCTCACACACGCACCTGCTCTCTCTCTCTCTCACACACACACCCCTGCTCTCTCTCTCTCACACACACACACGCAACTGCTCTCTCTCTCACACACGCAACTGCGCCCTCTCTCACACACGCAACTGCTCCCTCTCTCACACACGCGCACCTGCTCTCCCTCTCTCTCACACACGCGTCTGCTGTCTCATGCGCCTGCTCTCTCTCTCTCACACGCCTGCTCTGTCTCTCTCACACAGGCACCTGCTCTCTTTCTCTCACACACAGGCACCTGCTCTCTCTCTCTCTCACACAGGCACCTGCACTCTCTCTCTCTCTCACACACACGCACCTGCACTCTCTCTCTCTCTCACACACACGCACCTGCACTCTCTCTCTCTCTCACACACACGCACCTGCACTGTCTCTCTCACACGCACCTACTCCCTCTCACACATGCGCTTGCTCTCTCTCACTCAAACAGGCACCTGCTCTCTTTCTCTCACACACGCACCTACTCCCTCTCACACACATGCACCTTCTCTCTCTCTGTCTCACACACCTGCATCTCTCTCACACACACGCATCTGCTCTCTCTCTCACACACGCATCTGCTCTCTCTCTCACACACGCA
This sequence comes from Chiloscyllium punctatum, assembly GCF_047496795.1. NCBI lineage: Eukaryota > Metazoa > Chordata > Chondrichthyes > Orectolobiformes > Hemiscylliidae > Chiloscyllium > Chiloscyllium punctatum. The sequence continues at coordinate 53,711,704 of NC_092753.1, forward strand.
CCTGCTCTCTCACTCTCACACGCACCTGCTCTCTCTCTCTCTCACACACGCACCTGCTCTCTCTCTCACACACGCACCGGCTCTCTCTCTCTCACACACACACCTGCTCTCTCTCTCTCACACACACACCTGCTCTCTCTCTCTCACACACACACCTGCTCTCTCTCACACACACACCTGCTCTCTCTCTCTCACACACACACCTGCTCTCTCTCTCTCACACACACACCTGCTCTCTCTCTCTCACACACACACCTGCTCTCTCTCTCTCACACACACACCTGCTCTCTCTCTCTCACACATGTGCTTGCTCTCTCTCTCTCACAAAAGCACCTTCTCTCTCTCTCTCACACACGCGCCTGCTCTCTCTCTCTCACAAACGCACCTGCTCTCTCTCTCTCTCACACGCACCTGCTCTCTCTCTCTCACACGCACCTGCTCTCTCTCTCTCACACGCACCTGCTCTCTCTCTCTCACACACGCACCTGCTCTCTCTCTCTCACACACGCACCGGCTCTCTCTCTCTCTCACACACGCACCTGCTCTCTCTCTCTCACACACACACCTGCTCTCTCTCTCTCACACACACACCTGCTCTCTCTCTCTCACACACACACCTGCTCTCTCTCTCTCACACAGGCACCTGCTCTCTCTCTCTCACACAGGCACCTGCTCTCTCTCTCTCACACAGGCACCTGCTCTCTCTCTCTCACACAGGCACCTACACCCTCCCACACATGCATCTGCTCTCTCTCTCACACGCACCTGCTCTCTCTCGCTCACACACGCACACCTGCTCTCTCTCACACACGCACACCTGCTCTCTCTCACACACACACACCTGCTCTCTCTCACACACACACACCTGCTCTCTCTCACACACACACGCGTCTGCTGTCTCACGCGCCTGCTCTCTCTCTCTCTCTCTCACGCGCCTGCTCTCACTCTCTCACACACGCACCTGCTCTCTCTCACTCTCGCACGCATCTGCTTTCTCTCACTGACACAGGCACCTGGTCTGTCTCTCTCACACAGTCACCTGCTCTCTCTCCCTCTCACACACAGGCACCTGCTCTCTCTCCCTCTCACACACACGCACCTGCTCTCTCTCCCTCTCACACACACGCACCTGCTCTCTCTCACTCACACAGGCACCTGCTCTCTCTCTCTCACACAGGCACCTGCTCTCTCTCTCTCACACACGCACCTGCTCTCTCTCTCACACACACGCGGTTGCTCTCTCTCTCTCACACACGCGCACCTGCTTTCTCTCACTCACACAGGCACCTGCTCTCTCTCTCATTCACACAGGCACCTGATCTCTCTCTCTCACACGCGCACCTGCTCTCTCTCTCTCTCTCACACGCGTCTGCTGTCTCACGCGCCTGCTCTCACTCTCTCACATACGTGCCTGCTCTCTCTCTCACACACGCACCTGCTCTCTCTCTCTCTCTCACACACGCACCTGCTCTCTCTCTCTCACACAGGCACCTGCTCTGTCTCTCTCACCCATGCGCTTGCTCTCTCTCTCTCTCACACACACACACCTGCTCCCTCTCACACACGCACCTGCTCCCCATCTCACACACGTGCACGTGCTCTCCATCTCTGACACACACACACACACACACCTACTCTCTCCCTCTCTCTCTCACACGCGTCTGCTGTCTCACGCGCCTGCTCTCTCTCTCTCTCACACGCCAGCTCTTTCTATCTCACGCACGCACCTGCTCTCTCTCACACATGCGCTAGCTCTCTCTATCTCTCACACAGGCACCTGCTCTCTCGCTTTCACACAGGCACCTGCTCTCTCTCTCTCTCTCGCACACGCAACTGCGCTCTCTCTCACACACGCACCTGCTCTCTCTCTCACACACGCACCTGCTCTCTCTCTCTCTCACACACGCACCTGCTCTCTCTCTCTCTCACACACGCACCTGCTCTCTCTCTCTCACACACGCACCTGCTCTCTCTCTCTCTCACACGCACCTGCTCTCTCTCTCTCTCACACGCACCTGCTCTCTCTCTCTCTCTCTCTCACACGCACCTGCTCTCTCTCTCTCTCTCACACGCACCTGCTCTCTCTCTCACACACGAACCTACACCCTCTCACACACGCACCTGCTCTCTCTCTCTCTCACACACAAGCGCCTGCTCTCTCTCACACACAAGCGCCTGCTCTCCATCTCACACATGCACCGGCTCCGTCTCTCACACACGCGCACCTGCTCTCCCTCTCTGACACACAAACACACACACACACCTGCTCTCTCCCTCTCACACACGCACCTGCTCTCTCTCTCTCACACACGCACCTGCTCTCTCTCTCTCACACACGCACCTGCTCTCTCTCTCTCACACACGCACCTGCTCTCTCTCTCTCTTTCACACACAAACCTGCTCTCCCTCTCTCACACACGCACCTGCTCTCTCTCTCTCACACGCACCGGCTCTCTCTCTCTCTCTCACACACGCACCTGCTCTCTCTCTCTCACACACGCACCTGCTCTCTCTCTCTCACACACGCACCTGCTCTCTCTCTCTCACACACGCACCTGCTCTCTCTCTCTCACACACGCACCTGCTCTCTCTCTCTCACACACGCACCTGCTCTCTCTCTCTCACACACGCACCTGCTCTCTCTCTCTCACACACGCACCTGCTCTCTCTCTCTCACACACGCACCTGCTCTCTCTCTCTCACACACGCACCTGCTCTCTCTCTCTCACACACGCACCTGCTCTCTCTCTCTCACACACGCACCTGCTCTCTCTCTCTCACACACGCACCTGCTCTCTCTCTCTCACACACGCACCTGCTCTCTCTCTCTCACACACGCACCTGCTCTCTCTCTCTCACACACGCACCTGCTCTCTCTCTCTCACACACGCACCTGCTCTCTCTCTCTCACACACGCACGTGCTCTCTCTCTCTCACACACGCACCTGCTCTCTCTCTCTCACACACGCACCTGCTCTCTCTCTCTCACACACGCACCTGCTCTCTCTCTCTCACACACGCACCTGCTCTCTCTCTCTCACACACGCACCTGGTTTCTCTCTCTCTCACACACACACACACCTGCTCTCTCTCTCACACACACACACGCAACTGCTCTCTCTCTCACACACACAACTGCTCCCTCTCTCACACACGCAACTCCTCCCGCTCTCACACACGCGCACCTGCTCTCCCTCTCTCTCACACACGCGTCTGCTGTCTCATGCGCCTGCTCTCTCTCTCTCACACACACACACGCAACTGCTCTCTCTCTCACACACGCAACTGCTCCCTCTCTCACACACGCAACTCCTCCCGCTCTCACACACGCGCACCTGCTCTCCCTCTCTCTCACACACGCGTCTGCTGTCTCATGCGCCTGCTCTCTCTCTCTCACACACGCACCTGCTCTCTCTCTCTCACACACACGCACCTGCTCTCTCTCTCTCACACACACGCACCTGCTCTCTCTCTCTCACACACACGCACCTGCTCTCTCTCTCTCACACACACGCACCTGCTCTCTCTCTCTCACACACACGCACCTGCTCTCTCTCTCTCACACACACGCACCTGCTCTCTCTCTCTCACACACACGCACCTGCTCTCTCTCTCTCACACACACGCACCTGCTCTCTCTCTCTCACACACACGCACCTGCTCTCTCTCTCTCTCACACACACGCACCTGCTCTCTCTCTCTCTCACACACACGCACCTGCTCTCTCTCTCTCACACACACGCACCTGCTCTCTCTCTCTCACACACACACCTGCTCTCTCTCTCTCACACACACACCTGCTCTCTCTCTCACACACACACCTGCTCTCTCTCTCACACACACACACCTGCTCTCTCTCTCACACACACACACCTGCTCTCTCTCTCACACACACGCGCCTGCTCTCTCTCTCACACACACGCGCCTGCTCTCTCTCTCTCACACACGCGCCTGCTCTCTCTCTCTCACACACGCGCCTGCTCTCTCTCTCTCACACACGCGCCTGCTCTCTCTCTCTCACACACGCGCCTGCTCTCTCTCTCTCACACACGCGCCTGCTCTCTCTCTCTCACACACGCGCCTGCTCTCTCTCTCTCACACACGCGCCTGCTCTCTCTCTCTCACACACGCGCCTGCTCTCTCTCTCTCACACACGCGCCTGCTCTCTCTCTCTCACACACGCGCCTGCTCTCTCTCTCTCACACACGCGCCTGCTCTCTCTCTCTCACACACGCGCCTGCTCTCTCTCTCTCACACACGCGCCTGCTCTCTCTTTCACGCACGCACCTGCTCTCCCTCTCTCACACGCACCTGCTCTCTCTCTCTCTCACACGCACCTACTCGCTCTCTCTTTCACACCACCTGCTCTCTCTCACACACGCACCTGCTCTCCCTCTCTCACACACGCACCTGCTCTCTCTCACACACGCACCTGCTCTCTATCTCACACACGCACCTGCTCTCTCTCTCACACACGCACCTGCTCTCTCTCTCTCACAAACGCACCTGCTCTCTCTCTCTCACACGCACCTGCTCTCTCTCTCTCACACGCACCTGCTCTCCCTCTCTCACACGCACCTGCTCTCTCTCTCTCTCACACGCACACGCACCTGCTCTCTCTCTCTCACACGCGCACCTGCTCTCTCTCTCTCACACGCGGGCCTGCTCTCTCTCTCTCACACACGCGCCTGCTCTCTCTCTCTCACACACGCGCCTGCTCTCTCTCTCTCACACACGCGCCTGCTCTCTCTCTCTCACACACGCGCCTGCTCTCTCTCTCTCACACACGCGCCTGCTCTCTCTCTCTCACACACGCGCCTGCTCTCTCTCTCTCACACACGCGCCTGCTCTCTCTCTCTCACACACGCGCCTGCTCTCTCTCTCTCACACACGCACCTGCTCTCTCTCTCTCACACACGCACCTGCTCTCTCTCACACACGCACCTGCTCTCTCTCTCTCACAAACGCACCTGCTCTCTCTCTCTCACACGCACCTGCTCTCTCTCTCTCACACGCACCTGCTCTCTCTCTCTCACACGCACCTGCTCTCTCTCTCTCACACGCACCTGCTCTCTCTCTCTCACACACACCTGCTCTCTCTCTCTCTCACACACACACCTGCTCTCTCTCTCACACACACACCTGCTCTCTCTCTCACACACACACACGCAACTGCTCCCTCTCTCACACACGCAACTGCTCCCTCTCTCACACACGCAACTGCTCCCTCTCTCACACACGCAACTGCTCCCTCTCTCACACACGCAACTGCTCCCTCTCTCACACACGCAACTGCTCCCTCTCTCACACACGCAACTGCTCCCTCTCTCACACACGCGCACCTGCTCTCCCTCTCTCTCACACACGCGTCTGCTGTCTCATGCGCCTGCTCTCTCTCTCTCTCACACAGGCACCTGCTCTCTCTCTCTCTCACACACAGGCACCTGCTCTCTCTCTCACACACGCACCAGCACTGTCTCTCTCACACATGCGCTTGCTCTCTCTCACTCAAACAGGCACCTGCTCTCTTTCTCTCACACACGCACATGCTCTCTCTCTCACGCACCTGCTCTCTCTCTCTCTCACACACGCACCTGCTCTCTCTCTCACACACGCACCTGCTCTCTCTCTCTCACACACGCACCTGCTCTCTCTCTCTCACACACACCTGCTCTCTCTCTCTCTCACACACACCTGCTCTCTCTCTCTCTCACACACACCTGCTCTCTCTCTCTCTCACACACACCTGCTCTCTCTCTCTCACACACACACACCTGCTCTCTCTCTCTCTCACAAGCACCTTCTCTCTCTCTCTCACACACGCGCCTGCTCTCTCTCTCTCTCACAAACGCACCTGCTCTCTCTCACACGCACCTGCTCTCTCTCTCTCTCACACACACCTGCTCTCCCTCTCTCACACACGCACCTGCTCTCTCTCTCTCACACGCACCTGCTCTCTCTCTCTCACACGCACCTGCTCTCTCTCTCACACACGCACCTGCTCTCTCTCTCTCTTTCACACACGCACCTGCTCTCCCTCTCACACACACGCACCTGCTCTCTCTCTCTCTCACACGCACCTGCTCTCTCTCTCTCTCACACGCACCTACTCTCTCTCTCTTTCACACCACCTGCTCTCTCTCACACACGCACCTGCTCTCTCTCTCTCACACGCACCTGCTCTCTCTCTCACACACGCACCTGCACTCTCTCTCTCACACACGCACCTGCTCTCTCTCTCTCACACACGCACCTGCTCTCTCTCTCTCTTTCACACACAAACCTGCTCTCCCTCTCTCACACACGCACCTGCTCTCTCTCTCTCACACGCACCGGCTCTCTCTCTCTCTCTCACACACGCACCTGCTCTCTCTCTCTCACACACGCACCTGCTCTCTCTCTCTCACACACGCACCTGCTCTCTCTCTCTCACACACGCACCTGCTCTCTCACTCTCACACACGCACCTGCTCTCTCTCTCTCACACACGCACCTGCTCTCTCTCTCACACACGCACCTGCTCTCTCTCTCTCACACACGCACCTGCTCTCTCTCTCTCACACACACGCACCTGCTCTCTCTCTCTCTCTCACACACGCACCTGCTCTCTCTCTCTCACACACGCACCTGCTCTCTCTCTCTCACACACGCACCTGCTCTCTCTCTCTCACACACGCACCTGCTCTCTCTCTCTCACACACGCACCTGCTCTCTCTCTCTCACACACGCACCTGCTCTCTCTCTCTCACACACGCACCTGCTCTCTCTCTCTCACACACGCACCTGCTCTCTCTCTCTCACACACGCACCTGGTTTCTCTCTCTCTCACACACACACACCTGCTCTCTCTCTCTCACACACACACACGCAACTGCTCTCTCTCTCACACACGCAACTCCTCCCGCTCTCACACACGCGCACCTGCTCTCCCTCTCTCTCACACACGCGTCTGCTGTCTCATGCGCCTGCTCTCTCTCTCTCACACACGCACCTGCTCTCTCTCTCTCACACACACGCACCTGCTCTCTCTCTCTCACACACACGCACCTGCTCTCTCTCTCACACACACGCACCTGCTCTCTCTCTCACACACACGCACCTGCTCTCTCTCTCTCTCACACACACGCACCTGCTCTCTCTCTCTCTCACACACGCACCTGCTCTCTCTCTCTCACACACACGCACCTGCTCTCTCTCTCTCACACACACGCACCTGCTCTCTCTCTCTCTCACACACACGCACCTGCTCTCTCTCTCTCTCACACACACGCACCTGCTCTCTCTCTCTCACACACACACCTGCTCTCTCTCTCACACACACACACCTGCTCTCTCTCTCACACACACACCTGCTCTCTCTCTCACACACACACCTGCACTCTCTCTCACACACACACCTGCACTCTCTCTCACACACACACCTGCACTCTCTCTCACACACACACCTGCACTCTCTCTCACACACACACCTGCACTCTGTCACACACACACCTGCTCTCTCTCTCACACACGCACCTACACCCTCTCACACAAGCATCTGCTCTCTCTCTCTCTCACACACGCACCTGCTTACTCTCACGCACGCACCTGCTCTCCCTCTCTCACAAAGCACCTGCTCTCTCTCTCTCACACACGCACCTGCTTACTCTCTCTCACAAACGCATCTGCTCTCTCTCTCTCATACGCATCTACTCTCCCTCTCTCTCTCACACGCACCTGCTCCCTCTCTCTCTCACACGCACCTACTCTCTCTCTCTCTCTCACACGCACCTGCTCTCTCTCTCTCTCACACGCACCTACTCTCTCTCTCTTTCACACCACCTGCTCTCTCTCACACACGCGGGCCTGCTCTCTCTCTCTCACACACGCACCTGCTCTCTCTCTCACACACGCGGGCCTGCTCTCTCTCTCTCACACACGCGCCTGCTCTCTCTCTCTCACACACGCGCCTGCTCTCTCTCTCTCACACACGCGCCTGCTCTCTCTCTCTCACACACGCGCCTGCTCTCTCTCTCTCACACACGCGCCTGCTCTCTCTCTCTCACACACGCGCCTGCTCTCTCTCTCTCACACACGCGCCTGCTCTCTCTCTCTCACACACGCGCCTGCTCTCTCTCTCTCACACACGCGCCTGCTCTCTCTCTCTCACACACGCGCCTGCTCTCTCTCTCTCACACACGCGCCTGCTCTCTCTCTCTCACACACGCGCCTGCTCTCTCTCTCTCACACACGCGCCTGCTCTCTCTCTCTCACACACGCGCCTGCTCTCTCTCTCTCACACACGCGCCTGCTCTCTCTCTCTCACACACGCGCCTGCTCTCTCTCTCTCACACACGCGCCTGCTCTCTCTCTCTCACACACGCGCCTGCTCTCTCTCTCTCACACACGCGCCTGCTCTCTCTCTCTCACACACGCGCCTGCTCTCTCTCTCTCACACACGCGCCTGCTCTCTCTCTCTCACACACGCGCCTGCTCTCTCTCTCTCACACACGCGCCTGCTCTCTCTCTCTCACACACGCGCCTGCTCTCTCTCTCTCACACACGCGCCTGCTCTCTCTCTCTCACACACGCGCCTGCTCTCTCTCTCTCACACACGCGCCTGCTCTCTCTCTCTCACACACGCGCCTGCTCTCTCTCTCTCACACACGCGCCTGCTCTCTCTCTCTCACACACGCGCCTGCTCTCTCTCTCTCACACACGCGCCTGCTCTCTCTCTCTCACGCACGCGCCTGCTCTCTCTCTCTCACGCACGCGCCTGCTCTCTCTTTCACGCACGCACCTGCTCTCCCTCTCTCACACGCACCTGCTCTCCCTCTCACACGCACCTGCTCTCTCTCTCTCTCACACGCACCTACTCTCTCTCTCTCTCACACGCACACGCACCTGCTCTCTCTCTCTCACACACGCACCTGCTCTCTCTCTCTCACACACGCACCTGCTCTCTCTCTCTCTCTCTCACACACACACCTGCTCTCTCTCTCACACACACACACGCAACTGCTCCCTCTCTCACACACGCAACTGCTCCCTCTCTCACACACGCAACTGCTCCCTCTCTCACACACGCAACTGCTCCCTCTCTCACACACGCGCACCTGCTCTCCCTCTCTCTCACACACGCGTCTGCTGTCTCATGCGCCTGCTCTCTCTCTCTCTCACACAGGCACCTGCTCTCTCTCTCACACACGCACCAGCACTGTCTCTCTCACACATGCACCTGCTCTCTCTCACACATGCGCTTGCTCTCTCTCACTCAAACAGGCACCTGCTCTCTTTCTCTCACACACGCACCTGCTCTCTCTCTCTCTCTCACGCACCTGCTCTCTCTCTCTCTCACACACGCACCTGCTCTCTCTCTCTCACACACGCACCTGCTCTCTCTCTCTCTCACACACACCTGCTCTCTCTCTCTCTCACACACACCTGCTCTCTCTCTCTCTCACACACACCTGCTCTCTCTCTCTCTCACACACACCTGCTCTCTCTCTCTCTCACACACACCTGCTCTCTCTCTCTCTCACACACACCTGCTCTCTCTCTCTCTCACACACACACCTGCTCTCTCTCTCTCACACACCTGCTCTCTTTCTCTCTCACACGCACCTGCTCTCTCTCTCTCTCACACATGTGCTTGCTCTCTCTCTCTCACACACGCGCCTGCTCTCTCTCTCTCACAAACGCACCTGCTCTCTCTCACACGCACCTGCTCTCTCTTTCACACACACACCTGCTCTCCCTCTCTCACACACGCACCTGCTCTCTCTCTCTCACACGCACCTGCTCTCTCTCTCACACACGCACCTGCTCTCTCTCTCTCTCACACGCACCTGCTCTTTCTCTCTCTCACACGCACCTGCTCTCCCTTTCACACACACACCTGCTCTCCCTCTCACACACACGCACCTGCTCTCTCTCTCTCACACGCACCTGCTCTCTCTTTCACACACACACCTGCTCTCCCTCTCTCACACACGCGCACCTGCTCTCCCTCTCTCACACGCACCTGCTCTCTCTCTCACACACACACCTGCTCTCCCTCTCTCACACACACACCTGCTCTCTCTCTCTCACACACACCTGCTCTCTCTCTCTCACACACACAACTGCTCTCTCTCTCTCACACACACAACTGCTCCCTCTCTCACACACGCGCACCGGCTCTCCCTCTCTCTCACACACGCGTCTGCTGTCTCATGCGCCTGCTCTCTCTCTCTCACACGCCTGCTCTGTCTCTCTCACACAGGCACCTGCTCTCTTTCTCTCACACACAGGCACCTGCTCTCTCTCTCTCTCTCACACAGGCACCTGCTCTCTCTCGCTCTCTCTCACACAGGCACCTGCTCTCTCTCTCTCTCACACACACGCACCTGCACTGTCTCTCTCACACAGGCACCTGCTCTCTCTCTCTCTCACTCAAACAGGCACCTGCTCTCTTTCTCTCACACACGCACCTACTCCCTCTCACACACATGCACCTTCTCTCTCTCTGTCTCACACACCTGCATCTCTCTCACACACGCAACTGCGCTCTCTCACTCTCACACACGCATCTGCGCTCTCTCACTCTCACACACGCACCTGCTCTCTCTCTCACACACGCACCTGCTCTCTCTCTCACACACGCACCTGCTCTCTCTCTCACACACGCACCTGCTCTCTCTCTCACACACGCACCTGCTCTCTCTCTCACACACGCACCTGCTCTCTCTCTCTCTCTCACACAGGCACCTGCTCTCTCTCGCTCTCTCTCACACAGGCACCTGCTCTCTCTCTCTCTCACACACACGCACCTGCACTGTCTCTCTCACACAGGCACCTGCTCTCTCTCTCTCTCACTCAAACAGGCACCTGCTCTCTTTCTCTCACACACGCACCTAATCCCTCTCACACACATGCACCTTCTCTCTCTCTGTCTCACACACCTGCATCTCTCTCACACACGCAACTGCGCTCTCTCACTCTCACACACGCATCTGCGCTCTCTCACTCTCACACACGCACCTGCTCTCTCTCTCACACACGCACCTGCTCTCTCTCTCACACACGCACCTGCTCTCTCTCTCACACACGCACCTGCTCTCTCTCTCACACACGCACCTGCTCTCTCTCTCTCACACACGCACCTGCTCTCTCTCTCACACACGCACCTGCTCTCTCTCTCACACACGCACCTGCTCTCTCTCTCACACACGCACCTGCTCTCTCTCTCACACACGCACCTGCTCTCTCTCTCACACACGCACCTGCTCTCTCTCTCTCACACGCACCTGCTCTCTCTCTCTCACACGCACCTGCTCTCTCTCTCTCACACGCACCTGCTCTCTCTCTCACACGCACCTGCTCTCTCTCTCTCACACGCACCTGCTCTCTCTCTCTCTCACACACGCACCTGCTCTCTCTCTCTCACACACGCACCTGCTCTCTCTCTCTCACACACGCACCTGCTCTCTCTCTCACACACGCACCTGCTCTCTCTCTCACACACGCACCTGCTCTCTCTCTCACACACACACACCTCTCTCTCTCTCACACACACACACCTGCTCTCTCTCTCTCACACACACACACCTGCTCTCTCTCTCTCACACACACACACCTGCTCTCTCTCTCTCTCACACACACACACCTGCTCTCTCTCTCTCACACACACACCTGCTCTCTCTCTCTCACACAGGCACCTGCTCTCTCTCTCTCACACAGGCACCTGCTCTCTCTCTCTCGCACACGCACCTACACACTCCCACACATGCATCTGCTCTCTCTCTCACACGCACCCGCTCTCTCTCACACACGCACCTGCTCTCTCTCTCTCACACACGCACCTGCTCTCTCTCACACACGCACACCTGCTCTCTCTCACACACACACACCTGCTCTCTCTCACACACACACACCTGCTCTCTCTCACACACACACGCGTCTGCTCTCTCTCACACACACACGCGTCTGTCTCACGCGCCTGCTCTCTCTCTCTCTCTCTCACGCGCCTGCTCTCACTCTCTCACGCGCCTGCTCTCACTCTCTCACACACGCATCTGCTTTCTCTCACTGACACAGGCACCTGGTCTGTCTCTCTCACACAGTCACCTGCTCTCTCTCCCTCTCACACACAGGCACCTGCTCTCTCTCTCACACACACGCACCTGCTCTCTCTCTCACACACACGCACCTGCTCTCTCTCTCTCTCTCACACAAACACACACCTGCTCTCTCTCTCTCTCACACACGCGTCTGCTGTCTCACGCGCCTGCTCTCTCACTCTCACACGCCTGCTCTTTCTCTCACACACACGCACCTGCTCTCTCTCTCTCTCACACACAGGCACCTGCTCTCTCTCTCTCTCACACACGCACCTGCTCTCTCTCTCTCTCTCTCACACGCACCTGCTCTCTCTCTCACACGCACCTGCTCTCTCTCTCTCTCTCTCACACACGCACCTGCTCTCTCTCTCTCTCACACACAAGCGCCTGCTCTCTCTCACACACAAGCGCCTGCTCTCCATCTCACACATGCACCGGCTCCGTCTCTCACACACGCGCACCTGCTCTCCCTCTCTGACACACACACACACACACACACCCCTGCTCTCTCCCTCTCACACACAGGCACCTGCTCTCTCTCTCTCTCTCTCTCTCACACAGGCACCTGCTCTCTCACTCTCTCACACAGGCAACTGCTCTCTCTCTCTCTCTCTCTCACACACACGCAACTGCTCTCTCTCTCACACACGCAACTGCGCTCTCTCTCTCACACACGCACCTACTCACTCCCTCACACATGCACCTGCTCTCTCTCTGTCACACGCACCTACTCTCTCTCACACACACGCACCTGCGCTCTCTCTCTCACACACGCACCTGCTCTCTCTCTCTCACACACGCACCTGCTCTCTCTCTCTCACACACGCACCTGCTCTCTCTCTCTCACACACGCACCTGCTCTCTCTCTCTCACACACGCACCTGCTCTCTCTCTCTCTCTCACACACACGCACCTGCTCTCTCTCTCTCTCACACAAACACACACCTGCTCTCTCTCTCTCTCACACACGCGTCTGCTGTCTCACGCGCCTGCTCTCTCACTCTCACACGCCTGCTCTTTCTCTCACACACACGTACCTGCTCTCTCTCTCTCTCACACACAGGCACCTGCTCTCTCTCTCTCTCACACACAGGCACCTGCTCTCTCTCTCTCACACACACACACCTGCTCTCTCTCTCTCACACACACACACCTGCTCTCTCTCACACACACACACACACCTGCTCTCTCTCTCTCACACACACACACCTGCTCTCTCTCTCTCACACACACACACCTGCTCTCTCTCTCTCACACACACACACCTGCTCTCTCTCTCTCACACACACACCTGCTCTCTCTCTCTCGCACAGGCACCTGCTCTCTCTCTCTCTCACACAGGCACCTGCACTCTCTCTCTCTCTCACACACACGCACCTGCACTCTCTCTCTCTCTCACACACACGCACCTGCACTCTCTCTCTCTCTCACACACACGCACCTGCACTGTCTCTCTCACACGCACCTACTCCCTCTCACACATGCGCTTGCTCTCTCTCACTCAAACAGGCACCTGCTCTCTTTCTCTCACACACGCACCTACTCCCTCTCACACACATGCACCTTCTCTCTCTCTGTCTCACACACCTGCATCTCTCTCACACACACGCATCTGCTCTCTCTCTCACACACGCATCTGCTCTCTCTCTCACACACGCACCTGCTCTCTCACTCTCACACGCACCTGCTCTCTCTCTCTCTCACACACGCACCTGCTCTCTCTCTCACACACGCACCGGCTCTCTCTCTCTCACACACACACCTGCTCTCTCTCTCTCACACACACACCTGCTCTCTCTCTCTCACACACACACCTGCTCTCTCTCTCTCACACACACACCTGCTCTCTCTCTCTCACACACACACCTGCTCTCTCTCTCTCACACACACACCTGCTCTCTCTCTCTCACACATGTGCTTGCTCTCTCTCTCTCACAAAAGCACCTTCTCTCTCTCTCTCACACACGCGCCTGCTCTCTCTCTCTCACAAACGCACCTGCTCTCTCTCTCTCTCACACGCACCTGCTCTCTCTCTCTCACACGCACCTGCTCTCTCTCTCTCACACACGCACCTGCTCTCTCTCTCTCACACACGCACCGGCTCTCTCTCTCTCTCACACACGCACCTGCTCTCTCTCTCTCACACACACACCTGCTCTCTCTCTCTCACACACACACCTGCTCTCTCTCTCTCACACACACACCTGCTCTCTCTCTCTCACACAGGCACCTGCTCTCTCTCTCTCACACAGGCACCTGCTCTCTCTCTCTCACACAGGCACCTACACCCTCCCACACATGCATCTGCTCTCTCTCTCACACGCACCTGCTCTCTCTCTCTCACACACGCACACCTGCTCTCTCTCACACACGCACACCTGCTCTCTCTCACACACACACACCTGCTCTCTCTCACACACACACACCTGCTCTCTCTCACACACACACGCGTCTGCTGTCTCACGCGCCTGCTCTCTCTCTCTCTCTCTCACGCGCCTGCTCTCACTCTCTCACACACGCACCTGCTCTCTCTCACTCTCGCACGCATCTGCTTTCTCTCACTGACACAGGCACCTGGTCTGTCTCTCTCACACAGTCACCTGCTCTCTCTCCCTCTCACACACACGCACCTGCTCTCTCTCACTCACACAGGCACCTGCTCTCTCTCTCTCACACAGGCACCTGCTCTCTCTCTCTCACACACGCACCTGCTCTCTCTCTCACACACACGCGGTTGCTCTCTCTCTCTCACACACGCGCACCTGCTTTCTCTCACTCACACAGGCACCTGCTCTCTCTCTCATTCACACAGGCACCTGATCTCTCTCTCTCACACGCGCACCTGCTCTCTCTCTCTCTCTCACACGCGTCTGCTGTCTCACGCGCCTGCTCTCACTCTCTCACATACGTGCCTGCTCTCTCTCTCACACACGCACCTGCTCTCTCTCTCTCTCTCACACACGCACCTGCTCTCTCTCTCTCACACAGGCACCTGCTCTGTCTCTCTCACCCATGCGCTTGCTCTCTCTCTCTCTCACACACACACACCTGCTCCCTCTCACACACGCACCTGCTCCCCATCTCACACACGTGCACGTGCTCTCCATCTCTGACACACACACACACACACACACCTACTCTCTCCCTCTCTCTCTCACACGCGTCTGCTGTCTCACGCGCCTGCTCTCTCTCTCTCTCACACGCCAGCTCTTTCTATCTCACGCACGCACCTGCTCTCTCTCACACATGCGCTAGCTCTCTCTATCTCTCACACAGGCACCTGCTCTCTCGCTTTCACACAGGCACCTGCTCTCTCTCTCTCTCTCGCACACGCAACTGCGCTCTCTCTCACACACGCACCTGCTCTCTCTCTCACACACGCACCTGCTCTCTCTCTCTCTCACACACGCACCTGCTCTCTCTCTCTCTCACACACGCACCTGCTCTCTCTCTCTCACACACGCACCTGCTCTCTCTCTCTCTCACACGCACCTGCTCTCTCTCTCTCTCACACGCACCTGCTCTCTCTCTCTCTCTCTCTCACACGCACCTGCTCTCTCTCTCTCTCTCACACGCACCTGCTCTCTCTCTCACACACGAACCTACACCCTCTCACACACGCACCTGCTCTCTCTCTCTCTCACACACAAGCGCCTGCTCTCTCTCACACACAAGCGCCTGCTCTCTCTCACACACAAGCGCCTGCTCTCCATCTCACACATGCACCGGCTCCGTCTCTCACACACGCGCACCTGCTCTCTCTCTCTCACACACGCACCTGCTCTCTCTCTCTCACACACGCACCTGCTCTCTCTCTCTCACACACGCACCTGCTCTCTCTCTCTCACACACGCACCTGGTTTCTCTCTCTCTCACACACACACACACCTGCTCTCTCTCTCACACACACACACGCAACTGCTCTCTCTCTCACACACACAACTGCTCCCTCTCTCACACACGCAACTCCTCCCGCTCTCACACACGCGCACCTGCTCTCCCTCTCTCTCACACACGCGTCTGCTGTCTCATGCGCCTGCTCTCTCTCTCTCACACACACACACGCAACTGCTCTCTCTCTCACACACGCAACTGCTCCCTCTCTCACACACGCAACTCCTCCCGCTCTCACACACGCGCACCTGCTCTCCCTCTCTCTCACACACGCGTCTGCTGTCTCATGCACCTGCTCTCTCTCTCTCACACACGCACCTGCTCTCTCTCTCTCACACACACGCACCTGCTCTCTCTCTCTCACACACACGCACCTGCTCTCTCTCTCTCACACACACGCACCTGCTCTCTCTCTCACACACACGCACCTGCTCTCTCTCTCTCTCACACACACGCACCTGCTCTCTCTCTCTCACACACACGCACCTGCTCTCTCTCTCTCACACACACACCTGCTCTCTCTCTCTCACACACACACCTGCTCTCTCTCTCACACACACACCTGCTCTCTCTCTCACACACACACCTGCTCTCTCTCTCACACACACACACCTGCTCTCTCTCTCACACACACACACCTGCTCTCTCTCTCACACACACGCGCCTGCTCTCTCTCTCACACACACGCGCCTGCTCTCTCTCTCTCACACACGCGCCTGCTCTCTCTCTCTCACACACGCGCCTGCTCTCTCTCTCTCACACACGCGCCTGCTCTCTCTCTCTCACACACGCGCCTGCTCTCTCTCTCTCACACACGCGCCTGCTCTCTCTCTCTCACACACGCGCCTGCTCTCTCTCTCTCACACACGCGCCTGCTCTCTCTCTCTCACACACGCGCCTGCTCTCTCTCTCTCACACACGCGCCTGCTCTCTCTCTCTCACACACGCGCCTGCTCTCTCTCTCTCACACACGCGCCTGCTCTCTCTCTCTCACACACGCGCCTGCTCTCTCTCTCTCACACACGCGCCTGCTCTCTCTTTCACGCACGCACCTGCTCTCCCTCTCTCACACGCACCTGCTCTCTCTCTCTCTCACACGCACCTACTCGCTCTCTCTTTCACACCACCTGCTCTCTCTCACACACGCACCTGCTCTCCCTCTCTCACACACGCACCTGCTCTCTCTCACACACGCACCTGCTCTCTATCTCACACACGCACCTGCTCTCTCTCTCACACAAGCACCTGCTCTCTCTCTCTCACAAACGCACCTGCTCTCTCTCTCTCACACGCACCTGCTCTCTCTCTCTCACACGCACCTGCTCTCCCTCTCTCACACGCACCTGCTCTCTCTCTCTCTCACACGCACACGCACCTGCTCTCTCTCTCTCACACGCGCACCTGCTCTCTCTCTCTCACACGCGGGCCTGCTCTCTCTCTCTCACACACGCGCCTGCTCTCTCTCTCTCACACACGCGCCTGCTCTCTCTCTCTCACACACGCGCCTGCTCTCTCTCTCTCACACACGCGCCTGCTCTCTCTCTCTCACACACGCGCCTGCTCTCTCTCTCTCACACACGCGCCTGCTCTCTCTCTCTCACACACGCGCCTGCTCTCTCTCTCTCACACACGCGCCTGCTCTCTCTCTCTCACACACGCGCCTGCTCTCTCTCTCTCACACACGCGCCTGCTCTCTCTCTCTCACACACGCGCCTGCTCTCTCTCTCTCACACACGCGCCTGCTCTCTCTCTCTCGCACGCACCTGCTCTCTCTTTCACGCACGCACCTGCTCTCCCTCTCTCACACGCACCTGCTCTCTCTCTCTCTCACACGCACCTACTCTCTCTCTCTTTCACACCACCTGCTCTCTCTCACACACGCACCTGCTCTCTCTCTCTCACACACGCACCTGCTCTCTCTCACACACGCACCTGCTCTCTCTCTCTCACAAACGCACCTGCTCTCTCTCTCTCACACGCACCTGCTCTCTCTCTCTCACACGCACCTGCTCTCTCTCTCTCACACACACCTGCTCTCTCTCTCTCTCACACACACACCTGCTCTCTCTCTCACACACACACACGCAACTGCTCCCTCTCTCACACACGCAACTGCTCCCTCTCTCACACACGCAACTGCTCCCTCTCTCACACACGCAACTGCTCCCTCTCTCACACACGCAACTGCTCCCTCTCTCACACACGCGCACCTGCTCTCCCTCTCTCTCACACACGCGTCTGCTGTCTCATGCGCCTGCTCTCTCTCTCTCTCACACAGGCACCTGCTCTCTCTCTCTCTCACACACAGGCACCAGCACTGTCTCTCTCACACATGCACCTGCTCTCTCTCACACATGCGCTTGCTCTCTCTCACTCAAACAGGCACCTGCTCTCTTTCTCTCACACACGCACCTGCTCTCTCTCTCACGCACCTGCTCTCTCTCTCTCTCACACACGCACCTGCTCTCTCTCTCACACACGCACCTGCTCTCTCTCTCACACACACGCACCTGCTCTCTCTCTCTCACACGCACCTGCTCTCTCTCTCTCTCACACACACCTGCGCTCTCTCTCTCTCTCACACACACCTGCTCTCTCTCTCTCTCTCACACACACCTGCTCTCTCTCTCTCTCACACACACCTGCTCTCTCTCTCTCTCACACACACCTGCTCTCTCTCTCTCACACACACACCTGCTCTCTCTCTCTCACACACACACACCTGCTCTCTCTCTCTCTCACAAGCACCTTCTCTCTCTCTCTCACACACGCGCCTGCTCTCTCTCTCTCACAAACGCACCTGCTCTCTCTCACACGCACCTGCTCTCTCTTTCACACACACACCTGCTCTCCCTCTCTCACACACGCACCTGCTCTCTCTCTCTCACACGCACCTGCTCTCTCTCTCTCACACGCACCTGCTCTCTCTCTCTCTCACACGCACCTGCTCTCTCTCTCTCACACGCACCTGCTCTCTCTCTCACACACGCACCTGCTCTCTCTCTCACACACGCACCTGCTCTCTCTCTCTCACACACGCACCTGCTCTCTCTCTCTCTTTCACACACGCACCTGCTCTCCCTCTCACACACACGCACCTGCTCTCTCTCTCTCTCACACGCACCTGCTCTCTCTCTCTCTCACACGCACCTACTCTCTCTCTCTTTCACACCACCTGCTCTCTCTCACACACGCACCTGCTCTCTCTCTCTCACACGCACCTGCTCTCTCTCTCACACACGCACCTGCACTCTCTCTCTCACACACGCACCTGCTCTCTCTCTCTCACACACGCACCTGCTCTCTCTCTCTCTTTCACACACAAACCTGCTCTCCCTCTCTCACACACGCACCTGCTCTCTCTCTCTCACACGCACCGGCTCTCTCTCTCTCTCTCACACACGCACCTGCTCTCTCTCTCTCACACACGCACCTGCTCTCTCTCTCTCACACACGCACCTGCTCTCTCTCTCTCACACACGCACCTGCTCTCTCTCTCTCACACACGCACCTGCTCTCTCTCTCTCACACACGCACCTGCTCTCTCACTCTCACACACGCACCTGCTCTCTCTCTCTCACACACGCACCTGCTCTCTCTCTCTCACACACGCACCTGCTCTCTCTCTCTCACACACACGCACCTGCTCTCTCTCTCTCTCTCACACACGCACCTGCTCTCTCTCTCTCACACACGCACCTGCTCTCTCTCTCTCACACACGCACCTGCTCTCTCTCTCTCACACACGCACCTGCTCTCTCTCTCTCACACACGCACCTGCTCTCTCTCTCTCACACACGCACCTGCTCTCTCTCTCTCACACACGCACCTGCTCTCTCTCTCTCACACACGCACCTGC
Source organism: Chiloscyllium punctatum (assembly GCF_047496795.1). Lineage (NCBI taxonomy): Eukaryota > Metazoa > Chordata > Chondrichthyes > Orectolobiformes > Hemiscylliidae > Chiloscyllium > Chiloscyllium punctatum. Next base: position 53,731,537 of record NC_092753.1, read on the forward strand.
TCTCTCTCTCTCACACACGCACCTGCTCTCTCTCTCTCACACACGCACCTGGTTTCTCTCTCTCTCACACACACACACCTGCTCTCTCTCTCTCACACACACACACGCAACTGCTCTCTCTCTCACACACGCAACTCCTCCCGCTCTCACACACGCGCACCTGCTCTCCCTCTCTCTCACACACGCGTCTGCTGTCTCATGCGCCTGCTCTCTCTCTCTCACACACGCACCTGCTCTCTCTCTCTCACACACACGCACCTGCTCTCTCTCTCTCACACACACGCACCTGCTCTCTCTCTCACACACACGCACCTGCTCTCTCTCTCACACACACGCACCTGCTCTCTCTCACTCTCACACACACGCACCTGCTCTCTCTCTCTCTCACACACGCACCTGCTCTCTCTCTCTCACACACACGCACCTGCTCTCTCTCTCTCACACACACGCACCTGCTCTCTCTCTCTCTCACACACACGCACCTGCTCTCTCTCTCTCTCACACACACGCACCTGCTCTCTCTCTCTCACACACACACCTGCTCTCTCTCTCTCACACACACACCTGCTCTCTCTCTCTCACACACACACCTGCTCTCTCTCTCACACACACACCTGCTCTCTCTCTCACACACACACACCTGCTCTCTCTCTCACACACACACCTGCTCTCTCTCTCACACACACACCTGCACTCTCTCTCACACACACACCTGCACTCTCTCTCACACACACACCTGCACTCTCTCTCACACACACACCTGCACTCTCTCTCACACACACACCTGCACTCTCTCTCACACACACACCTGCACTCTCTCTCACACACACACCTGCACTCTCTGTCACACACACACCTGCTCTCTCTCTCACACACGCACCTACACCCTCTCACACAAGCATCTGCTCTCTCTCTCTCTCACACACGCACCTGCTTACTCTCACGCACGCACCTGCTCTCCCTCTCTCACAAAGCACCTGCTCTCTCTCTCTCACACACGCACCTGCTTACTCTCTCTCACAAACGCATCTGCTCTCTCTCTCTCATACGCATCTACTCTCCCTCTCTCTCTCACACGCACCTGCTCCCTCTCTCTCTCACACGCACCTACTCTCTCTCTCTCTCTCACACGCACCTGCTCTCTCTCTCTCTCACACGCACCTACTCTCTCTCTCTTTCACACCACCTGCTCTCTCTCACACACGCACCTGCTCTCTCTCTCTCACACACGCACCTGCTCTCTCTCTCACACACGCGGGCCTGCTCTCTCTCTCTCACACACGCGCCTGCTCTCTCTCTCACACACGCGCCTGCTCTCTCTCTCTCACACACGCGCCTGCTCTCTCTCTCTCACACACGCGCCTGCTCTCTCTCTCTCACACACGCGCCTGCTCTCTCTCTCTCACACACGCACCTACTCTCTCTCTCTTTCACACCACCTGCTCTCTCTCACACACGCACCTGCTCTCTCTCTCTCACACACGCACCTGCTCTCTCTCTCACACACGCGGGCCTGCTCTCTCTCTCTCACACACGCGCCTGCTCTCTCTCTCACACACGCGCCTGCTCTCTCTCTCTCACACACGCGCCTGCTCTCTCTCTCTCACACACGCGCCTGCTCTCTCTCTCTCACACACGCGCCTGCTCTCTCTCTCTCACACACGCGCCTGCTCTCTCTCTCTCACACACGCGCCTGCTCTCTCTCTCTCACACACGCGCCTGCTCTCTCTCTCTCACACACGCGCCTGCTCTCTCTCTCTCACACACGCGCCTGCTCTCTCTCTCTCACACACGCGCCTGCTCTCTCTCTCTCACACACGCGCCTGCTCTCTCTCTCTCACACACGCGCCTGCTCTCTCTCTCTCACACACGCGCCTGCTCTCTCTCTCTCACACACGCGCCTGCTCTCTCTCTCTCACACACGCGCCTGCTCTCTCTCTCTCACACACGCGCCTGCTCTCTCTCTCTCACACACGCGCCTGCTCTCTCTCTCTCACACACGCGCCTGCTCTCTCTCTCTCACACACGCGCCTGCTCTCTCTCTCTCACACACGCGCCTGCTCTCTCTCTCTCACACACGCGCCTGCTCTCTCTCTCTCACACACGCGCCTGCTCTCTCTCTCTCACACACGCGCCTGCTCTCTCTCTCTCACACACGCGCCTGCTCTCTCTCTCTCACACACGCGCCTGCTCTCTCTCTCTCACACACGCGCCTGCTCTCTCTCTCTCACACACGCGCCTGCTCTCTCTCTCTCACACACGCGCCTGCTCTCTCTTTCACGCACGCACCTGCTCTCCCTCTCTCACACGCACCTGCTCTCCCTCTCACACGCACCTGCTCTCTCTCTCTCTCACACGCACCTACTCTCTCTCTCTCACACGCACACGCACCTGCTCTCTCTCTCTCACACACGCACCTGCTCTCTCTCTCTCACACACGCACCTGCTCTCTCTCTCTCACACACACACCTGCTCTCTCTCTCTCTCTCACACACACACCTGCTCTCTCTCTCACACACACACACGCAACTGCTCCCTCTCTCACACACGCAACTGCTCCCTCTCTCACACACGCAACTGCTCCCTCTCTCACACACGCGCACCTGCTCTCCCTCTCTCTCACACACGCGTCTGCTGTCTCATGCGCCTGCTCTCTCTCTCTCTCACACAGGCACCTGCTCTCTCTCTCACACACGCACCAGCACTGTCTCTCTCACACATGCACCTGCTCTCTCTCACACATGCGCTTGCTCTCTCTCACTCAAACAGGCACCTGCTCTCTTTCTCTCACACACGCACCTGCTCTCTCTCTCTCTCTCACGCACCTGCTCTCTCTCTCTCTCACACATGCACCTGCTCTCTCTCTCTCTCACACACACCTGCTCTCTCTCTCTCTCACACACACCTGCTCTCTCTCTCTCTCACACACACCTGCTCTCTCTCTCTCTCACACACACCTGCTCTCTCTCTCTCTCACACACACCTGCTCTCTCTCTCTCTCACACACACCTGCTCTCTCTCTCTCTCACACACACACCTGCTCTCTCTCTCTCACACACCTGCTCTCTTTCTCTCTCACACGCACCTGCTCTCTCTCTCTCTCACACATGTGCTTGCTCTCTCTCTCTCACACACGCGCCTGCTCTCTCTCTCTCACAAACGCACCTGCTCTCTCTCACACGCACCTGCTCTCTCTTTCACACACACACCTGCTCTCCCTCTCTCACACACGCACCTGCTCTCTCTCTCTCACACGCACCTGCTCTCTCTCTCACACACGCACCTGCTCTCTCTCTCTCTCACACGCACCTGCTCTTTCTCTCTCTCACACGCACCTGCTCTCCCTTTCACACACACACCTGCTCTCCCTCTCACACACACGCACCTGCTCTCTCTCTCTCACACGCACCTGCTCTCTCTTTCACACACACACCTGCTCTCCCTCTCTCACACACGCGCACCTGCTCTCCCTCTCTCACACGCACCTGCTCTCTCTCTCACACACACACCTGCTCTCCCTCTCTCACACGCACCTGCTCTCTCTCTCACACACACACCTGCTCTCTCTCTCTCACACACACCTGCTCTCTCTCTCTCACACACACAACTGCTCTCTCTCTCTCACACACACAACTGCTCCCTCTCTCACACACGCGCACCTGCTCTCCCTCTCTCTCACACACGCGTCTGCTGTCTCATGCGCCTGCTCTCTCTCTCTCACACGCCTGCTCTGTCTCTCTCACACAGGCACCTGCTCTCTTTCTCTCACACACAGGCACCTGCTCTCTCTCTCTCTCTCACACAGGCACCTGCTCTCTCTCGCTCTCTCTCACACAGGCACCTGCTCTCTCTCGCTCTCACACACACGCACCTGCACTGTCTCTCTCACACATGCACCTGCTCTCTCTCACACACGCACCTACTCCCTCTCACACATGCGCTTGCTCTCTCTCACTCAAACAGGCACCTGCTCTCTTTCTCTCACACACGCACCTACTCCCTCTCACACACATGCACCTTCTCTCTCTCTGTCTCACACACCTGCATCTCTCTCACACACGCAACTGCGCTCTCTCACTCTCACACACGCACCTGCTCTCTCTCTCTCACACGCACCTGCTCTCTCTCTCACACACGCACCTGCTCTCTCTCTCACACACGCACCTGCTCTCTCTCTCTCTCACACACGCACCTGCTCTCTCTCTCACACACGCACCTGCTCTCTCTCTCACACACGCACCTGCTCTCTCTCTCACACACGCACCTGCTCTCTCTCTCACACACGCACCTGCTCTCTCTCTCACACACGCACCTGCTCTCTCTCTCACACACGCACCTGCTCTCTCTCTCACACACGCACCTGCTCTCTCTCTCTCACACGCACCTGCTCTCTCTCTCTCACACGCACCTGCTCTCTCTCTCTCACACGCACCTGCTCTCTCTCTCTCACACGCACCTGCTCTCTCTCTCTCTCACACACGCACCTGCTCTCTCTCTCTCACACACGCACCTGCTCTCTCTCTCTCACACACGCACCTGCTCTCTCTCTCACACACGCACCTGCTCTCTCTCTCACACACGCACCTGCTCTCTCTCTCACACACACACACCTCTCTCTCTCTCACACACACACACCTGCTCTCTCTCTCTCACACACACACACCTGCTCTCTCTCTCTCACACACACACACCTGCTCTCTCTCTCTCTCACACACACACACCTGCTCTCTCTCTCTCACACACACACCTGCTCTCTCTCTCTCACACACACACCTGCTCTCTCTCTCTCACACAGGCACCTGCTCTCTCTCTCTCGCACACGCACCTACACACTCCCACACATGCATCTGCTCTCTCTCTCACACGCACCCGCTCTCTCTCACACACGCACCTGCTCTCTCTCTCTCACACACGCACCTGCTCTCTCTCACACACGCACACCTGCTCTCTCTCACACACACACACCTGCTCTCTCTCACACACACACACCTGCTCTCTCTCACACACACACGCGTCTGCTCTCTCTCACACACACACGCGTCTGTCTCACGCGCCTGCTCTCTCTCTCTCTCTCTCACGCGCCTGCTCTCACTCTCTCACGCGCCTGCTCTCACTCTCTCACACACGCATCTGCTTTCTCTCACTGACACAGGCACCTGGTCTGTCTCTCTCACACAGTCACCTGCTCTCTCTCCCTCTCACACACAGGCACCTGCTCTCTCTCTCACACACACGCACCTGCTCTCTCTCTCACACACACGCACCTGCTCTCTCTCTCTCTCTCACACAAACACACACCTGCTCTCTCTCTCTCTCACACACGCGTCTGCTGTCTCACGCGCCTGCTCTCTCACTCTCACACGCCTGCTCTTTCTCTCACACACACGCACCTGCTCTCTCTCACTCACACAGGCACCTGCTCTCTCTCTCTCTCACACGCACCTGCTCTCTCTCTCTCTCACACACACACACCTGCTCCCTCTCACACACGCACCTGCTCCCCATCTCACGCACCTGCTCTCCATCTCTGACACACACACACACACACAAACCTACTCTCTCCCTCTCTCTCTCACACGCGTCTGCTGTCTCACGCGCCTGCTCTCTCTCTCTCTCACACGCCAGCTCTTTCTATCTCATGCACGCACCTGCTCTCTCTTTCTCACACATGCGCTTGCTCTCTCTATCTCTCACACAGGCACCTGCTCTCTCGCTTTCACACAGGCACCTGCTCTCTCTCTCTCTCTCGCACACGCAACTGCGCTCTCTCTCACACACGCACCTGCTCTCTCTCTCTCTCACACACGCACCTGCTCTCTCTCTCTCTCTCTCACACGCACCTGCTCTCTCTCTCACACGCACCTGCTCTCTCTCTCACACGCACCTGCTCTCTCTCTCTCTCTCTCTCTCACACGCACCTGCTCTCTCTCTCACACACGAACCTACACCCTCTCACACACGCACCTGCTCTCTCTCTCTCTCACACACAAGCGCCTGCTCTCTCTCACACACAAGCGCCTGCTCTCCATCTCACACATGCACCGGCTCCGTCTCTCACACACGCGCACCTGCTCTCCCTCTCTGACACACACACACACACACACACCCCTGCTCTCTCCCTCTCACACACAGGCACCTGCTCTCTCTCTCTCTCTCTCTCTCACACACGCACCTGCTCTCTCTCTCTCACACACGCACCTGCTCTCTCTCTCTCACACACGCACCTGCTCTCTCTCTCTCACACACACACCTGCTCTCTCTCTCTCACACACACACACGCAACTGCTCTCTCTCTCACACACGCAACTCCTCCCGCTCTCACACACGCGCACCTGCTCTCCCTCTCTCTCACACACGCGTCTGCTGTCTCATGCGCCTGCTCTCTCTCTCTCACACACGCACCTGCTCTCTCTCTCTCACACACACGCACCTGCTCTCTCTCTCTCACACACACGCACCTGCTCTCTCTCTCACACACACGCACCTGCTCTCTCTCTCACACACACGCACCTGCTCTCTCTCTCTCTCACACACACGCACCTGCTCTCTCTCTCTCTCACACACGCACCTGCTCTCTCTCTCTCACACACACGCACCTGCTCTCTCTCTCTCTCACACACACGCACCTGCTCTCTCTCTCTCTCACACACACGCACCTGCTCTCTCTCTCTCACACACACACCTGCTCTCTCTCTCACACACACACCTGCTCTCTCTCTCTCACACACACACCTGCTCTCTCTCTCACACACACACCTGCTCTCTCTCTCACACACACACACACCTGCTCTCTCTCTCACACACACACCTGCTCTCTCTCTCACACACACACCTGCACTCTCTCTCACACACACACCTGCACTCTCTCTCACACACACACCTGCACTCTCTCTCACACACACACCTGCACTCTCTCTCACACACACACCTGCACTCTCTCTCACACACACACCTGCACTCTCTGTCACACACACACCTGCTCTCTCTCTCACACACACACCTGCTCTCTCTCTCACACACACACACACCTGCACTCTCTCTCACACACACACCTGCACTCTCTCTCACACACACACCTGCACTCTCTCTCACACACACACCTGCACTCTCTCTCACACACACACCTGCACTCTCTCTCACACACACACCTGCACTCTCTCTCACACACACACCTGCACTCTCTGTCACACACACACCTGCTCTCTCTCTCACACACGCACCTACACCCTCTCACACAAGCATCTGCTCTCTCTCTCTCTCACACACGCACCTGCTTACTCTCACGCACGCACCTGCTCTCCCTCTCTCACAAAGCACCTGCTCTCTCTCTCTCACACACGCACCTGCTTACTCTCTCTCACAAACGCATCTGCTCTCTCTCTCTCATACGCATCTACTCTCCCTCTCTCTCTCACACGCACCTGCTCCCTCTCTCTCTCACACGCACCTACTCTCTCTCTCTTTCACACCACCTGCTCTCTCTCACACACGCACCTGCTCTCTCTCTCTCACACACGCACCTGCTCTCTCTCTCACACACGCGGGCCTGCTCTCTCTCTCTCACACACGCGCCTGCTCTCTCTCTCTCACACACGCGCCTGCTCTCTCTCTCTCACACACGCGCCTGCTCTCTCTCTCTCACACACGCGCCTGCTCTCTCTCTCTCACACACGCGCCTGCTCTCTCTCTCTCACACACGCGCCTGCTCTCTCTCTCTCACACACGCGCCTGCTCTCTCTCTCTCACACACGCGCCTGCTCTCTCTCTCTCACACACGCGCCTGCTCTCTCTCTCTCACACACGCGCCTGCTCTCTCTCTCTCACACACGCGCCTGCTCTCTCTCTCTCACACACGCGCCTGCTCTCTCTCTCTCACACACGCGCCTGCTCTCTCTCTCTCACACACGCGCCTGCTCTCTCTCTCTCACACACGCGCCTGCTCTCTCTCTCTCACACACGCGCCAGCTCTCTCTCTCTCACACACGCGCCTGCTCTCTCTCTCTCACACACGCGCCTGCTCTCTCTCTCTCACACACGCGCCTGCTCTCTCTCTCTCACACACGCGCCTGCTCTCTCTCTCTCACACACGCGCCTGCTCTCTCTCTCTCACACACGCGCCTGCTCTCTCTCTCTCACACACGCGCCTGCTCTCTCTCTCTCACACACGCGCCTGCTCTCTCTCTCTCACACACGCGCCTGCTCTCTCTCTCTCACACACGCGCCTGCTCTCTCTCTCTCACACACGCGCCTGCTCTCTCTCTCTCACACACGCGCCTGCTCTCTCTTTCACGCACGCACCTGCTCTCCCTCTCTCACACGCACCTGCTCTCCCTCTCACACGCACCTGCTCTCTCTCTCTCTCACACGCACCTACTCTCTCTCTCTCTCACACGCACACGCACCTGCTCTCTCTCTCTCACACACGCACCTGCTCTCTCTCTCTCACACACGCACCTGCTCTCTCTCTCTCACACACACACCTGCTCTCTCTCTCTCTCTCACACACACACCTGCTCTCTCTCTCACACACACACACGCAACTGCTCCCTCTCTCACACACGCAACTGCTCCCTCTCTCACACGCGCACCTGCTCTCCCTCTCTCTCACACACGCGTCTGCTGTCTCATGCGCCTGCTCTCTCTCTCTCTCACACAGGCACCTGCTCTCTCTCTCACACACGCACCAGCACTGTCTCTCTCACACATGCACCTGCTCTCTCTCACACATGCGCTTGCTCTCTCTCACTCAAACAGGCACCTGCTCTCTTTCTCTCACACACGCACCTGCTCTCTCTCTCTCTCTCACGCACCTGCTCTCTCTCTCTCTCTCACACACACCTGCTCTCTCTCTCTCTCACACACACCTGCTCTCTCTCTCTCTCACACACACCTGCTCTCTCTCTCTCTCACACACACCTGCTCTCTCTCTCTCTCTCACACACAGGCACCTGCTCTCTCTCTCTCTCTCACACACACGCAACTGCTCTCTCTCTCACACACGCAACTGCGCTCTCTCTCTCACACACGCACCTACTCACTCCCTCACACATGCACCTGCTCTCTCTCTGTCACACGCACCTACTCTCTCTCACACACACGCACCTGCGCTCTATCTCTCACACACGCACCTGCTCTCTCTCTCTCTCACACACGCACCTGCTCTCTCTCTCTCTCACACACGCACCTGCTCTCTCTCTCTCACACACGCACCTGCTCTCTCTCTCTCACACACGCACCTGCTCTCTCTCTCTCACACACGCACCTGCTCTCTCTCTCTCACGCACCTGCTCTCTCTCTCTCACACACGCACCTGCTCTCTCTCTCACACACGCACCTGCTCTCTCTCTCACACACGCACCTGCTCTCTCTCTCTCACACACAGGCACCTGCTCTCTCTCTCACACACACGCACCTGCTCTCTCTCTCACACACACGCACCTGCTCTCTCTCTCACACACACGCACCTGCTCTCTCTCTCTCTCACACAAACACGCACCTGCTCTCTCTCTCTCTCACACACGCATCTGCTGTCTCACGCGCCTGCTCTCTCACTCTCACACACGCACCTGCTCTCTCTCTCTCACACACAGGCACCTGCTCTCTCTCTCTCACACAGGCACCTGCTCTCTCTCTCTCACACAGGCACCTGCTCTCTCTCTCTCACACAGGCACCTGCTCTCTCTCTCTCACACAGACGCACCTGCTCTGTCTCTCTCACACACGCACCTGCTCTCTCTCTCACACACACGCGGTTGCTCTCTCTCTCTCACACACGCGCACCTGCTTTCTCTCTTACACACGCACCTGCTCACTCTCTCACACACACGCGCCTGCTCTCTCTCTCTCTCTCACACGCGTCTGCTGTCTCACGCGCCTGCTCTCACTCTCTCACATACGTGCCTGCTCTCTCTCTCTCACACACGCACCTGCTCTCTCTCTCTCTCTCACACACGCACCTGCTCTCTCTCTCTCTCACACAGGCACCTGCTCTGTCTCTCTCACACATGCGCTTGCTCTCTCTCTCTCTCACACACACACACCTGCTCCCTCTCACACACACGTGCACGTGCTCTCCATCTCTGACACACACACACACACACACCTACTCTCTCCCTCTCTCTCTCACACGCGTCTGCTGTCTCACGCGCCTGCTCTCTCTCTCTCACATGCCAGCTCTTTCTATCTCACGCACGCACCTGCTCTCTCTTTCTCACACATGCGCTTGCTCTCTCTATTTCTCACACAGGCACCTGCTCTCTCGCTTTCACACAGACACCTGCTCTCTCTCTCTCTATCTCGCACACGCAACTGCGCTCTCTCTCACACACGCACCTGCTCTCTCTCTCACACACGCACCTGCTCTCTCTCTCACACACGCACCTGCTCTCTCTCTCACACACGCACCTGCTCTCTCTCTCACACACGCACCTGCTCTCTCTCTCACACGCACCTGCTCTCTCTCTCTCACACGCACCTGCTCTCTCTCTCTCACACGCACCTGCTCTCTCTCTCTCACACGCACCTGCTCTCTCTCTCTCTCACACGCACCTGCTCTCTCTCTCTCTCACACGCACCTGCTCTCTCTCTCTCTCTCACACGCACCTGCTCTCTCTCTCTCTCACACGCACCTGCTCTCTCTCTCTCTCTCACACGCACCTGCTCTCTCTCTCTCTCACACGCACCTGCTCTCTCTCTCTCTCTCACACGCACCTGCTCTCTCTCTCACACACGAACCTACACCCTCTCACACACGCACCTGCTCTCTCTCTCTCTCTCACACACAAGCGCCTGCTCTCTCTCACACACAAGCGCCTGCTCTCCATCTCACACACACGCGCACCTGCTCTCCCTCTCTGACACACACACACACACACACCTGCTCTCTCCCTCTCACACACAGGCACCTGCTCTCTCTCTCACACAGGCACCTGCTCTCTCTCTCTCTCACACAGGCAACTGCTCTCTCTCTCTCTCTCTCTCTCGCACACACGCAACTGCTCTCTCTCTCTCACACACACACGCACCTGCTCTCTCTCTCTCACACGCACCTGCTCTCTCTCTCTCTCTCACACACGCACCTGCTCTCTCTCTCTCACACACGCACCTGCTCTCTCTCTCTCACACACGCACCTGCTCTCTCTCTCACACACGCACCTGCTCTCTCTCTCACACACGCACCTGCTCTCTCTCTCACACACGCACCTGCTCTCTCTCTCACACACGCACCTGCTCTCTCTCTCTCACACACGCACCTGCTCTCTCTCTCTCACACACACGCACCTGCTCTCTCTCTCTCACACACACGCACCTGCTCTCTCTCTCTCACACACACGCACCTGCTCTCTCACACACACACAGGCACGTGCTCTCTCTCTCTCTCACACGCAACTGCTCTCTCTCTCTCTCTCTCTCACACGCAACTGCTCTCTCTCTCTCACACACGCACCTGCTCTCTCTCTCTCTCACACGCAACTGCTCTCTCTCTCACACGCAACTGCTCTCTCTCTCACACACACATGCACCTGCTCTCTCTCTCACACACGCACCTGCTCTCTCTCTCTCACACGCAACTGCTCTCTCTCTCACACGCAACTGCTCTCTCTCTCACACACACATGCACCTGCTCTCTCTCTCTCACACACGCACCTGCTCTCTCTCTCTCTCACACACCTGCTCTCTCTCTCTCTCACACACACCTGCTCTCTCTCTCTCTCACACACACCTGCTCTCTCTCTCTCTCACACACACCTGCTCTCTCTCTCTCTCACACACACCTGCTCTCTCTCTCTCTCACACACACACCTGCTCTCTCTCTCTCACACACCTGCTCTCTTTCTCTCTCACACGCACCTGCTCTCTCTCTCTCTCACACATGTGCTTGCTCTCTCTCTCTCACACACGCGCCTGCTCTCTCTCTCTCACAAACGCACCTGCTCTCTCTCACACGCACCTGCTCTCCCTCTCTCACACGCACCTGCTCTCTCTCTCACACACACACCTGCTCTCCCTCTCTCACACGCACCTGCTCTCTCTCTCACACACACACCTGCTCTCTCTCTCTCACACACACCTGCTCTCTCTCTCTCACACACACAACTGCTCTCTCTCTCTCACACACACAACTGCTCCCTCTCTCACACACGCGCACCTGCTCTCCCTCTCTCTCACACACGCGTCTGCTGTCTCATGCGCCTGCTCTCTCTCTCTCACACGCCTGCTCTGTCTCTCTCACACAGGCACCTGCTCTCTTTCTCTCACACACAGGCACCTGCTCTCTCTCTCTCTCTCACACAGGCACCTGCTCTCTCTCGCTCTCTCTCACACAGGCACCTGCTCTCTCTCTCTCTCACACACACGCACCTGCACTGTCTCTCTCACACATGCACCTGCTCTCTCTCACACACGCACCTACTCCCTCTCACACATGCGCTTGCTCTCTCTCACTCAAACAGGCACCTGCTCTCTTTCTCTCACACACGCACCTACTCCCTCTCACACACATGCACCTTCTCTCTCTCTGTCTCACACACCTGCATCTCTCTCACACACGCAACTGCGCTCTCTCACTCTCACACACGCATCTGCGCTCTCTCACTCTCACACACGCACCTGCTCTCTCTCTCACACACGCACCTGCTCTCTCTCTCACACACGCACCTGCTCTCTCTCTCACACACGCACCTGCTCTCTCTCTCTCTCACACACGCACCTGCTCTCTCTCTCACACACGCACCTGCTCTCTCTCTCACACACGCACCTGCTCTCTCTCTCACACACGCACCTGCTCTCTCTCTCACACACGCACCTGCTCTCTCTCTCACACACGCACCTGCTCTCTCTCTCTCACACGCACCTGCTCTCTCTCTCTCACACGCACCTGCTCTCTCTCTCTCACACGCACCTGCTCTCTCTCTCTCACACGCACCTGCTCTCTCTCTCTCACACGCACCTGCTCTCTCTCTCTCTCACACACGCACCTGCTCTCTCTCTCTCACACACGCACCTGCTCTCTCTCTCTCACACACGCACCTGCTCTCTCTCTCACACACGCACCTGCTCTCTCTCTCACACACACACACCTCTCTCTCTCTCACACACACACACCTGCTCTCTCTCTCTCACACACACACACCTGCTCTCTCTCTCTCACACACACACACCTGCTCTCTCTCTCTCTCACACACACACACCTGCTCTCTCTCTCTCACACACACACCTGCTCTCTCTCTCTCACACAGGCACCTGCTCTCTCTCTCTCACACAGGCACCTGCTCTCTCTCTCTCGCACACGCACCTACACACTCCCACACATGCATCTGCTCTCTCTCTCACACGCACCCGCTCTCTCTCACACACGCACCTGCTCTCTCTCTCTCACACACGCACCTGCTCTCTCTCACACACGCACACCTGCTCTCTCTCACACACACACACCTGCTCTCTCTCACACACACACACCTGCTCTCTCTCACACACACACGCGTCTGCTCTCTCTCACACACACACGCGTCTGTCTCACGCGCCTGCTCTCTCTCTCTCTCTCTCACGCGCCTGCTCTCACTCTCTCACGCGCCTGCTCTCACTCTCTCACACACGCATCTGCTTTCTCTCACTGACACAGGCACCTGGTCTGTCTCTCTCACACAGTCACCTGCTCTCTCTCCCTCTCACACACAGGCACCTGCTCTCTCTCTCACACACACGCACCTGCTCTCTCTCTCACACACACGCACCTGCTCTCTCTCTCTCTCTCACACAAACACACACCTGCTCTCTCTCTCTCTCACACACGCGTCTGCTGTCTCACGCGCCTGCTCTCTCACTCTCACACGCCTGCTCTTTCTCTCACACACACGCACCTGCTCTCTCTCACTCACACAGGCACCTGCTCTCTCTCTCTCTCACACGCACCTGCTCTCTCTCTCTCTCACACACACACACCTGCTCCCTCTCACACACGCACCTGCTCCCCATCTCACGCACCTGCTCTCCATCTCTGACACACACACACACACACAAACCTACTCTCTCCCTCTCTCTCTCACACGCGTCTGCTGTCTCACGCGCCTGCTCTCTCTCTCTCTCACACGCCAGCTCTTTCTATCTCATGCACGCACCTGCTCTCTCTTTCTCACACATGCGCTTGCTCTCTCTATCTCTCACACAGGCACCTGCTCTCTCGCTTTCACACAGGCACCTGCTCTCTCTCTCTCTCTCTCGCACACGCAACTGCGCTCTCTCTCACACACGCACCTGCTCTCTCTCTCTCACACACACGCACCTGCTCTCTCTCTCTCTCTCTCACACGCACCTGCTCTCTCTCTCACACGCACCTGCTCTCTCTCTCACACGCACCTGCTCTCTCTCTCTCTCTCTCTCTCACACGCACCTGCTCTCTCTCTCACACACGAACCTACACCCTCTCACACACGCACCTGCTCTCTCTCTCTCTCACACACAAGCGCCTGCTCTCTCTCACACACAAGCGCCTGCTCTCCATCTCACACATGCACCGGCTCCGTCTCTCACACACGCGCACCTGCTCTCCCTCTCTGACACACACACACACACACACACCCCTGCTCTCTCCCTCTCACACACAGGCACCTGCTCTCTCTCTCTCTCTCTCTCTCACACAGGCACCTGCTCTCTCACTCTCTCACACAGGCAACTGCTCTCTCTCTCTCTCTCTCTCACACACACGCAACTGCTCTCTCTCTCACACACGCAACTGCGCTCTCTCTCTCACACACGCACCTACTCACTCCCTCACACATGCACCTGCTCTCTCTCTGTCACACGCACCTACTCTCTCTCACACACACGCACCTGCGCTCTCTCTCTCACACACGCACCTGCTCTCTCTCTCTCACACACGCACCTGCTCTCTCTCTCTCACACACGCACCTGCTCTCTCTCTCTCTCTCACACACACGCACCTGCTCTCTCTCTCTCTCACACAAACACACACCTGCTCTCTCTCTCTCTCACACACGCGTCTGCTGTCTCACGCGCCTGCTCTCTCACTCTCACACGCCTGCTCTTTCTCTCACACACACGTACCTGCTCTCTCTCTCTCTCACACACAGGCACCTGCTCTCTCTCTCTCTCACACACAGGCACCTGCTCTCTCTCTCTCACACACACACACCTGCTCTCTCTCACACACACACACACACCTGCTCTCTCTCTCTCACACACACACACCTGCTCTCTCTCTCTCACACACACACACCTGCTCTCTCTCTCTCACACACACACACCTGCTCTCTCTCTCTCACACACACACACCTGCTCTCTCTCTCTCACACACACACACCTGCTCTCTCTCTCTCACACACACACACCTGCTCTCTCTCTCTCACACACACACCTGCTCTCTCTCTCTCGCACAGGCACCTGCTCTCTCTCTCTCGCACACGCACCTACACCCTCCCACACATGCATCTGCTCTCTCTCTCACACGCACCCGCTCTCTCTCACACACGCACCTGCTCTCTCTCACACACGCACACCTGCTCTCTCTCACTCACACACACCTGCTCTCTCTCACACACACGCGTCTGCTCTCTCTCACACACACACGCACCTGCTCTCTCTCTCTCTCTCACACAAACACACACCTGCTCTCTCTCTCTCTCTCACACACGCGTCTGCTGTCTCACACGCCTGCTCTTTCTCTCACACACAGGCACCTGCTCTCTCTCTCTCTCACACACACTAACCTGCTCTCTCTCTCTCACACACAGGCACCTGCTCTCTCTCTCTCACACACAGGCACCTGCTCTCTCTCTCTCACACACAGGCACCTGCTCTCTCTCTCTCACACAGACGCACCTGCTCTGTCTCTCTCACACACGCACCTGCTCTGTCTCTCTCACACATGCGCTTGCTCTCTCTCTCTCTCACACACACACACCTGCTCCCTCTCACACACACGTGCACGTGCTCTCCATCTCTGACACACACACACACACCTACTCTCTCCCTCTCTCTCTCACACGCGTCTGCTGTCTCACGCGCCTGCTCTCTCTCTCTCTCTCACACGCCAGCTCTTCCTATCTCACGCACGCACCTGCTCTCTCTTTCTCACACATGCGCTTGCTCTCTCTATCTCTCACACAGGCACCTGCTCTCTCGCTTTCACACAGGCACCTGCTCTCTCTCTCTCTCTCGCACACGCAACTGCGCTCTCTCTCACACACGCACCTGCTCTCTCTCTCTCTCACACACGCACCTGCTCTCTCTCTCTCTCTCACACGCACCTGCTCTCTCTCTCTCTCTCACACGCACCTGCTCTCTCTCTCACACACGAACCTACACCCTCTCACACACGCACCTGCTCTCTCTCTCTCTCACACACAAGCGCCTGCTCTCTCTCACACACAAGCGCCTGCTCTCCATCTCACACATGCACCGGCTCCGTCTCTCACACACGCGCACCTGCTCTCCCTCTCTGACACACACACACACACACACCTGCTCTCTCCCTCTCACACACAGGCACCTGCTCTCTCTCTCTCTCTCACACACACGCAACTGCTCTCTCTCTCACACACGCAACTGCGCTCTCTCTCTCACACACGCACCTACTCACTCCCTCACACATGCACCTGCTCTCTCTCTGTCACACGCACCTACTCTCTCTCACACACACGCACCTGCGCTCTATCTCTCACACACGCACCTGCTCTCTCTCTCTCTCACACACGCACCTGCTCTCTCTCTCTCTCACACACGCACCTGCTCTCTCTCTCTCTCACACACGCACCTGCTCTCTCTCTCTCACACACGCACCTGCTCTCTCTCTCTCACACACGCACCTGCTCTCTCTCTCTCACGCACCTGCTCTCTCTCTCTCACACACGCACCTGCTCTCTCTCTCACACACGCACCTGCTCTCTCTCTCTCACACACGCACCTGCTCTCTCTCTCTCACACACGCACCTGCTCTCTCTCTCACACACACGCACCTGCTCTCTCTCTCACACACACGCACCTGCTCTCTCTCTCTCTCACACAAACACGCACCTGCTCTCTCTCTCTCTCACACACGCGTCTGCTGTCTCACGCGCCTGCTCTCTCACTCTCACACACGCACCTGCTCTCTCTCTCTCACACACAGGCACCTGCTCTCTCTCTCTCACACAGGCACCTGCTCTCTCTCTCTCACACAGGCACCTGCTCTCTCTCTCTCACACAGGCACCTGCTCTCTCTCTCTCACACAGACGCACCTGCTCTGTCTCTCTCACACACGCACCTGCTCTCTCTCTCACACACACGCGGTTGCTCTCTCTCTCTCACACACGCGCACCTGCTTTCTCTCTTACACACGCACCTGCTCACTCTCTCACACACACGCGCCTGCTCTCTCTCTCTCTCTCACACGCGTCTGCTGTCTCACGCGCCTGCTCTCACTCTCTCACATACGTGCCTGCTCTCTCTCTCTCACACACGCACCTGCTCTCTCTCTCTCTCTCACACACGCACCTGCTCTCTCTCTCTCTCACACAGGCACCTGCTCTGTCTCTCTCACACATGCGCTTGCTCTCTCTCTCTCTCACACACACACACCTGCTCCCTCTCACACACACGTGCACGTGCTCTCCATCTCTGACACACACACACACACCTACTCTCTCCCTCTCTCTCTCACACGCGTCTGCTGTCTCACGCGCCTGCTCTCTCTCTCTCACACGCCAGCTCTTTCTATCTCACGCACGCACCTGCTCTCTCTTTCTCACACATGCGCTTGCTCTCTCTATTTCTCACACAGGCACCTGCTCTCTCGCTTTCACACAGACACCTGCTCTCTCTCTCTCTATCTCGCATACGCAACTGCGCTCTCTCTCACACACGCACCTGCTCTCTCTCTCACACACGCACCTGCTCTCTCTCTCACACACGCACCTGCTCTCTCTCTCACACACGCACCTGCTCTCTCTCTCTCACACGCACCTGCTCTCTCTCTCACACGCACCTGCTCTCTCTCTCTCACACGCACCTGCTCTCTCTCTCTCACACGCACCTGCTCTCTCTCTCTCTCACACGCACCTGCTCTCTCTCTCTCTCACACGCACCTGCTCTCTCTCTCTCTCACACGCACCTGCTCTCTCTCTCTCTCTCACACGCACCTGCTCTCTCTCTCTCTCACACGCACCTGCTCTCTCTCTCTCTCTCACACGCACCTGCTCTCTCTCTCTCTCACACGCACCTGCTCTCTCTCTCTCTCTCACACGCACCTGCTCTCTCTCTCACACACGAACCTACACCCTCTCACACACGCACCTGCTCTCTCTCTCTCTCTCACACACAAGCGCCTGCTCTCTCTCACACACAAGCGCCTGCTCTCCATCTCACACACACGCGCACCTGCTCTCCCTCTCTGACACACACACACACACACACCTGCTCTCTCCCTCTCACACACAGGCACCTGCTCTCTCTCTCACACAGGCACCTGCTCTCTCTCTCTCTCACACAGGCAACTGCTCTCTCTCTCTCTCTCTCTCTCGCACACACGCAACTGCTCTCTCTCTCTCACACACACACGCACCTGCTCTCTCTCTCTCACACGCACCTGCTCTCTCTCTCTCTCACACACGCACCTGCTCTCTCTCTCTCACACACGCACCTGCTCTCTCTCTCTCACACACGCACCTGCTCTCTCTCTCACACACGCACCTGCTCTCTCTCTCACACACGCACCTGCTCTCTCTCTCACACACGCACCTGCTCTCTCTCTCACACACGCACCTGCTCTCTCTCTCTCTCTCACACACGCACCTGCTCTCTCTCTCTCACACACACGCACCTGCTCTCTCTCTCTCACACACACGCACCTGCTCTCTCTCTCTCACACACACGCACCTGCTCTCTCACACACACACAGGCACGTGCTCTCTCTCTCTCTCACACGCAACTGCTCTCTCTCTCTCTCTCTCTCACACGCAACTGCTCTCTCTCTCTCACACACGCACCTGCTCTCTCTCTCACACGCAACTGCTCTCTCTCTCACACGCAACTGCTCTCTCTCTCACACACACATGCACCTGCTCTCTCTCTCACACACGCACCTGCTCTCTCTCTCTCTCACACGCAACTGCTCTCTCTCTCACACACACACGCACCTGCTCTCTCTCTCTCACACACACACCTGCTCTCTCTCTCTCACACACACACCTGCTCTCTCTCTCACACACGCACCTACACCCTCTCACACAAGCATCTGCTCTCTCTCTCTCACACACGCACCTGCTCTCTCTCTCTCACACACACGCACCTGCTCTCTCTCTCTCACACACACGCACCTGCTCTCTCTCTCTCACACACACGCACCTGCTCTCTCTCTCTCACACACACGCACCTGCTCTCTCTCTCTCACACACACGCACCTGCTCTCTCTCTCTCACACACACGCACCTGCTCTCTCTCTCTCACACACACGCACCTGCTCTCTCTCTCTCACACACACGCACCTGCTCTCTCTCTCTCACACACACACCTGCTCTCTCTCTCTCACACACACGCACCTGCTCTCTCTCTCTCACACACACGCACCTGCTCTCTCTCTCTCACACACACGCACCTGCTCTCTCTCTCTCACACACACGCACCTGCTCTCTCTCTCTCACACACACGCACCTGCTCTCTCTCTCTCACACACACGCACCTGCTCTCTCTCTCTCACACACACGCACCTGCTCTCTCTCTCTCACACACACGCACCTGCTCTCTCTCTCTCACACACACGCACCTGCTCTCTCTCTCTCACACACACGCACCTGCTCTCTCTCTCTCACACACACGCACCTGCTCTCTCTCTCTCACACACACGCACCTGCTCTCTCTCTCTCACACACACGCACCTGCTCTCTCTCTCTCACACACACGCACCTCCTCTCTCTCTCTCACACACACGCACCTGCTCTCTCTCTCTCACACACACGCACCTGCTCTCTCTCTCTCACACACACACCTGCTCTCTCTCTCACACACACACCTGCTCTCTCTCTCACACACACACCTGCTCTCTCTCTCACACACACACCTGCTCTCTCTCTCACACACGCACCTACACCCTCTCACACAAGCATCTGCTCTCTCTCTCTCTCTCACACACGCACCTGCTCTCTCTCTCTCACACACGCACCTGCTCTCTCTCTCTCACACACGCACCTGCTCTCTCTCTCTCTCTCACACACACACACCTGCTCTCTCTCTCTCACACACACACCTGCTCTCTCTCTCACACACGCAACTGCTCTCTCTCTCTCACACACGCACCTGCTCTCTCTCTCACACACGCACCTGCTCTCTCTCTCTCACACACGCACCTGCTCTCTCTCTCTCTCTCACACACACACACCTGCTCTCTCTCTCTCACACACACACCTGCTCTCTCTCTCACACACGCAACTGCTCTCTCTCTCTCTCGCACACGCAACTGCTCCCTCTCTCACACAAGCGCACCTGCTCTCTCTCTCTCTCTCACACACAGGCACCTGCTCTCTCTCTCTCACACACAGGCACCTGCTCTCTCTCTCTCTCACACACACGCACCTGCACTGTCTCTCTCACACATGCACCTGCTCTCTCTCACACACGCGCTTGCTCTCTCTCACTCAAACAGGCACCTGCTCTCTTTCTCTCACACACGCACCTACTCTGTCTCACACACCTGCATCTCTCTCACACACGCAACTGCGCTCTCTCTCTCTCACACACGCATCTGCTCTCTCTCTCACAGACGCATCTGCTCTCTCTCACAGACGCATCTGCTCTCTCTCTCACAGACGCATCTGCTCTCTCTCTCTCTCACACGCACCTGCTCTCTCTCTCTCACACGCACCTGCTCTCTCTCTCTCACACGCACCTGCTCTCTCTCTCTCACACGCACCTGCTCTCTCTCTCTCTCACACGCACCTGCTCTCTCTCTCTCTCACACGCACTTGCTCTCTCTCTCTCTCACACGCACCTGCTCTCTCTCTCTCTCTCACACATGCACCTGCTCTCTCTCTCTCTCACACACACACCTGCTCTCTCTCTCTCACACACGCACCTGCTCTCTCTCTCACACACACGCACCTGCTCTCTCTCTCTCACACACGCACCTGCTCTCTCTCTCTCACACACACACCTGCTCTCTCTCTCTCACACACACACCTGCTCTCTCTCTCACACACACACACCTGCTCTCTCTCTCACACACACACACCTGCTCTCTCTCTCACACACACACACCTGCTCTCTCTCTCTCACACACACACACCTGCTCTCTCTCTCTCACACACACACCTGCTCTCTCTCTCTCACACACACACCTGCTCTCTCTCTCTCACACACACGCACCTGCACTGTCTCTCTCACACATGCACCTGCTCTCTCTCACACACGCGCTTGCTCTCTCTCACTCAAACAGGCACCTGCTCTCTTTCTCTCACACACGCACCTACTCTGTCTCACACACCTGCATCTCTCTCACACACGCAACTGCGCTCTCTCTCTCTCACACACGCATCTGCTCTCTCTCTCACAGACGCATCTGCTCTCTCTCACAGACGCATCTGCTCTCTCTCTCACAGACGCATCTGCTCTCTCTCTCTCTCACACGCACCTGCTCTCTCTCTCTCACACGCACCTGCTCTCTCTCTCTCACACGCACCTGCTCTCTCTCTCTCACACGCACCTGCTCTCTCTCTCTCTCACACGCACCTGCTCTCTCTCTCTCTCACACGCACTTGCTCTCTCTCTCTCTCACACGCACCTGCTCTCTCTCTCTCTCTCACACATGCACCTGCTCTCTCTCTCTCTCACACACACACCTGCTCTCTCTCTCTCACACACGCACCTGCTCTCTCTCTCACACACACGCACCTGCTCTCTCTCTCTCACACACGCACCTGCTCTCTCTCTCTCACACACACACCTGCTCTCTCTCTCTCACACACACACCTGCTCTCTCTCTCACACACACACACCTGCTCTCTCTCTCACACACACACACCTGCTCTCTCTCTCACACACACACACCTGCTCTCTCTCTCACACACACACACCTGCTCTCTCTCTCTCACACACACACACCTGCTCTCTCTCTCTCACACACACACCTGCTCTCTCTCTCTCACACACACACCTGCTCTCTCTCTCTCACACACACACCTGCTCTCTCTCTCTCACACACACACCTGCTCTCTCTCTCTCACACACACACCTGCTCTCTCTCTCTCACACACACACCTGCTCTCTCTCTCTCACACACACACCTGCTCTCTCTCTCTCACACACACACCTGCTCTCTCTCTCTCACACACACACCTGCTCTCTCTCTCTCACACACACACCTGCTCTCTCTCTCTCACACACACACCTGCTCTCTCTCTCTCACACACACACCTGCTCTCTCTCTCACACACACCTGCTCTCTCTCTCACACACACCTACACCCTCTCACACAAGCATCTGCTCTCTCTCTCTCTCACACACGCACCTGCTCTCTCTCTCTCTCTCTCACACACGCACCTGCTTACTCTCTCAAACATGCACCTGCTCTCTCTTCCTACACAAGCGCCTGCTCTCTCTCTCTCACACACACGCACCTGCTCTCTCTCTCTCTCACACAGGCACCTGCTCTCTCTCTCTCGCACACGCACCTACACCCTCCCACACATGCATCTGCTCTCTCTCTCACACGCACCCGCTCTCGCTCTCACACATGCACCTGCTCTCTCTCACACACGCACCTGCTCTCTCTCTCTCACACCGCACCTGCTCTCTCTCTCTCACAGACACACCTGCTCTCTCTCACACACACACACCTGCTCTCTCGCACACACACGCGTCTGCTCTCTCTCGCACACACACGCGTCTGCTGTCTCACGCGCCTGCTCTCTCTCTCTCTCTCTCTCACACGCCTGCTCTCACTCTCTCACGCGCCTGCTCTCACTCTCTCACACACGCACCTGCTCTCTCTCACTCTCGCACGCATCTGCTTTCTCTCACTGACACAGGCACCTGGTCTGTCTCTCTCACACAGTCACCTGCTCTCTCTCCCTCTCACACACACGCACCTGCTCTCTCTCTCACACACACGCACCTGCTCTCTCTCTCACACACACGCACCTGCTCTCTCTCTCACACACACGCACCTGCTCTCTCTCTCACACACACGCACCTGCTCTCTCTCTCACACACACGCACCTGCTCTCTCTCTCACACACACGCACCTGCTCTCTCTCTCACACACACGCACCTGCTCTCTCTCTCTCTCACACACGCGCATCTGCTCTCCCTCTCTCTCACACAAACACACACCTGCTCTCTCTCTCTCTCTCACACACGCGTCTGTTGTCTCACGCGCCTGCTCTCTCACTCTCACACGCCTGCTCTTTCTCTCACACACACGCACCTGCTCTCTCTCACTTACACAGGCACCTGCTCTCTCTCTCTCACACACAGGCACCTGCTCTCTCTCTCTCACACACAGGCACCTGCTCTCTCTCTCTTACACACGCACCTGCTCTCTCTCTCACACACAAGCGCCTGCTCTCCATCTCACACATGCACCGGCTCCGTCTCTCACACACGCGCACCTGCTCTCCCTCTCTGACACACACACACACACCTGCTCTCTCCCTCTCACACACAGGCACCTGCTCTCTCTCTCACACAGGCACCTGCTCTCTCTCTCTCTCACACAGGCACCTGCTCTCTCTCTCTCTCACACAGGCAACTGCTCTCTCTCTCTCTCTCTCACACACACGCAACTGCTCTCTCTCTCACACACGCAACAGCGCTCTCTCTCTCTCACACACGCACCTACTCACTCCCTCACACATGCACATGCTCTCTCTCTGTCACACGCACCTACTCTCTCTCACACAAGCGCCTGCTCTCTCTCTCTCACACACGCACCTGCTCTCTCTCTCTCACACACGCACCTGCTCTCTCTCTCACACACACGCACCTGCTCTCTCTCTCTCTCACACAGGCACCTGCTCTCTCTCTCTCTCACACACGCACCTGCTCTCTCTCTCTCTCACACACGCACCTGCTCTCTCTCTCTCTCACACACGCACCTGCTCTCTCTCTCTCACACACGCACCTGCTCTCTCTCTCACACACACGCACCTGCTCTCTCTCTCTCTCTCTCACACACACGCACCTGCTCTCTCTCTCACACACACACCTGCTCTCTCTCTCACACACACACCTGCTCTCTCTCTCACACACACACCTGCTCTCTCTCTCACACACACACCTGCTCTCTCTCTCACACACACACCTGCTCTCTCTCTCACACACACACACCTGCTCTCTCTCTCACACACACACCTGCTCTCTCTCTCACACAAGCATCTGCTCTCTCTCTCTCTCTCACACACGCACCTGCTCTCTCTCTCTCACACACGCACCTGCTCTCTCTCTCACACACGCACCTGCTCTCTCTCTCACACACGCACCTGCTCTCTCTCTCACACACGCACCTGCTCTCTCTCTCACACACGCACCTGCTCTCTCTCTCACACACGCACCTGCTCTCTCTCTCACACACGCACCTGCTCTCTCTCTCACACACGCACCTGCTCTCTCTCTCACACACGCACCTGCTCTCTCTCTCACACACGCACCTGCTCTCTCTCTCACACACGCACCTGCTCTCTCTCTCACACACACACCTGCTCTCTCTCTCACACACACACACCTGCTCTCTCTCTCACACACACACCTGCTCTCTCTCTCACACACGCACCTACACCCTCTCACACAAGCATCTGCTCTCTCTCTCTCTCTCACACACGCACCTGCTCTCTCTCTCTCACACACGCACCTGCTCTCTCTCTCGCACACACACGCGCCTGCTGTCTCATGCGCCTGCTCTCTCTCTCTCTCTCACACGCCTGCTCTGTCTCTCTCACACAGGCACTTGCTCTCTTTCTCTCACACACAGGCACCTGCTCTCTCTCACACAGGCACCTGCTCTCTCTCTCTCTCACACAGGCACCTGCTCTCTCTCTCTCTCACACACACGCACCTGCACTGTCTCTCTCACACATGCACCTGCTCTCTCTCACACACGCACCTACTCCCTCTCACACATGCGCTTGCTCTCTCTCACTCAAACAGGCACCTGCTCTCTTTCTCTCACACACGCACCTACTCTGTCTCACACACCTGCATCTCTCTCACACATGCAACTGCGCTCTCTTTCTCTCACACACGCACCTACTCTGTCTCACACACCTGCATCTCTCTCACACATGCAACTGCGCTCTCTCTCTCTCACAGACGCATCTGCTCTCTCTCTCTCACAGACGCATCTGCTCTCTCTCTCTCACAGACGCATCTGCTCTCTCTCTCTCACAGACGCATCTGCTCTCTCTCTCTCACAGACGCATCTGCTCTCTCTCTCTCACAGACGCATCTGCTCTCTCTCTCTCACAGACGCATCTGCTCTCTCTCTCTCACAGACGCATCTGCTCTCTCGCTCTCACAGACGCATCTGCTCTCTCGCTCTCACAGACGCATCTGCTCTCTCGCTCTCACAGACGCATCTGCTCTCTCGCTCTCACAGACGCATCTGCTCTCTCGCTCTCACAGACGCATCTGCTCTCTCGCTCTCACACACGCATCTGCTCTCTCGCTCTCACACACGCATCTGCTCTCTCGCTCTCTCACACGCATCTGCTCTCTCGCTCTCTCACACGCACCTGCTCTCTCGCTCTCTCACACGCACCTGCTCTCTCGCTCTCTCACACGCACCTGCTCTCTCTCTCTCTCACACGCACCTGCTCTCTCTCTCTCTCACACGCACCTGCTCTCTCGCTCTCTCACACGCACCTGCTCTCTCTCTCTCTCACACGCACCTGCTCTCTCTCTCTCTCACACGCACCTGCTCTCTCTCTCTCTCACACACGCACCTGCTCTCTCTCTCTCTCACACACGCACCTGCTCTCTCTCTCGCTCACACACGCACCTGCTCTCTCTCTCGCTCACACACGCACCTGCTCTCTCGCTCACACACGCACCTACTGTCACACACGCAACTGCGCTCTCTCTCTCTCACACACGCATCTGCTCTCTCTCTCACAGACGCATCTGCTCTCTCTCTCACACACGCACCTGCTCTCTCTCTCTCACACACGCACCTGCTCTCTCTCTCTCACACACACGCACCTGCTCTCTCTCTCGCTCACACACGCACCTGCTCTCTCACACACACACCTGCTCTCTCTCTCACACACACACCTGCTCTCTCTCTCACACACGCACCTGCTCTCTCTCTCACACACGCACCTGCTCTCTCTCTCACACACGCACCTGCTCTCTCTCTCTCTCACACACGCACCTGCTCTCTCTCTCGCTCACACACGCACCTGCTCTCTCTCTCGCTCACACACGCACCTGCTCTCTCGCTCACACACGCACCTACTGTCACACACGCAACTGCGCTCTCTCTCTCTCACACACGCATCTGCTCTCTCTCTCACAGACGCATCTGCTCTCTCTCTCTCACACACGCACCTGCTCTCTCTCTCTCACACACGCACCTGCTCTCTCTCTCTCACACACGCACCTGCTCTCTCTCTCGCTCACACACGCACCTGCTCTCTCTCTCACACACGCACCTGCTCTCTCTCTCTCACACACGCACCTGCTCTCTCTCTCACACACACACCTGCTCTCTCGGTCTCACAGACGCATCTGCTCTCTCGCTCTCTCACACGCATCTGCTCTCTCGCTCTCTCACACGCATCTGCTCTCTCGCTCTCTCACACGCATCTGCTCTCTCGCTCTCTCACACGCATCTGCTCTCTCGCTCTCTCACACGCATCTGCTCTCTCGCTCTCTCACACGCACCTGCTCTCTCGCTCTCTCACACGCACCTGCTCTCTCGCTCTCTCACACGCACCTGCTCTCTCTCTCTCTCACACGCACCTGCTCTCTCTCTCTCTCACACGCACCTGCTCTCTCTCTCTCTCACACACGCACCTGCTCTCTCTCTCTCTCACACACGCACCTGCTCTCTCTCTCGCTCACACACGCACCTGCTCTCTCTCTCGCTCACACACGCACCTGCTCTCTCTCTCGCTCACACACGCACCTGCTCTCTCGCTCACACACGCACCTACTGTCACACACGCAACTGCGCTCTCTCTCTCTCACACACGCACCTGCTCTCTCTCTCTCACACACGCACCTGCTCTCTCTCTCTCACACACGCACCTGCTCTCTCTCTCTCACACACGCACCTGCTCTCTCTCTCTCACACACGCACCTGCTCTCTCTCTCTCACACACGCACCTGCTCTCTCTCTCTCACACACGCACCTGCTCTCTCTCTCTCACACACGCACCTGCTCTCTCTCTCTCACACACGCACCTGCTCTCTCTCTCTCACACACGCACCTGCTCTCTCTCTCTCACACACGCACCTGCTCTCTCTCTCTCACACACGCACCTGCTCTCTCTCTCTCACACACGCACCTGCTCTCTCTCTCTCACACACGCACCTGCTCTCTCTCTCTCACACACGCACCTGCTCTCTCTCTCTCACACACGCACCTGCTCTCTCTCTCTCACACACGCTCCTGCTCTCTCTCTCACACACGCTCCTGCTCTCTCTCTCTCACACACGCACCTGCTCTCTCTCTCACACACGCACCTGCTCTCTCTCTCACACACGCACCTGCTCTCTCTCTCACACACACACCTGCTCTCTCTCTCTCACACACACACCTGCTCTCTCTCTCTCACACACACACCTGCTCTCTCTCTCACACACACACACCTACACCCTCTCACACAAGCATCTGCTCTCTCTCTCTCTCACACATGCACCTGCTCTCTCTCTCTCTCTCTCACACACGCACCTGCTTACTCTCTCAAACATGCACCTGCTCTCTCTTCCTACACAAGCGCCTGCTCTCTCTCTCTCACACACACGCACCTGCTCTCTCTCTCTCACACAGGCACCTGCTCTCTCTCTCTCGCACACGCACCTACACCCTCCCACACATGCATCTGCTCTCTCTCTCACACGCACCCGCTCTCGCTCTCACACATGCACCTGCTCTCTCTCACACACGCACCTGCTCTCTCTCTCTCACACCGCACCTGCTCTCTCTCTCTCACACCGCACCTGCTCTCTCTCTCTCACACACACGCACCTGCTCTCTCTCTCACACACACGCACCTGCTCTCTCTCTCTCTCACACACGCGCATCTGCTCTCCCTCTCTCTCACACAAACACACACCTGCTCTCTCTCTCTCTCTCACACACACGCGTCTGCTGTCTCACGCGCCTGCTCTCTCACTCTCACACGCCTGCTCTTTCTCTCACACACACGCACCTGCTCTCTCTCACTTACACAGGCACCTGCTCTCTCTCTCTCACACACAGGCACCTGCTCTCTCTCTCTCACACAGGCACCTGCTCTCTCTCTCTCACACGCACCTGCTCTCTCTCTCACACACAAGCGCCTGCTCTCTCTCACACACAAGCGCCTGCTCTCCATCTCACACATGCACCGGCTCCGTCTCTCACACACGCGCACCTGCTCTCCCTCTCTGACACACACACACACACCTGCTCTCTCCCTCTCAAACACAGGCACCTGCTCTCTTTCTCTCTCACACAGGCACCTGCTCTCTCTCTCTCTCACACAGGCAACTGCTCTCTCTCTCTCTCACACACGCAACTGCTCTCTCTCTCACACACGCAACAGCGCTCTCTCTCTCTCACACACGCACCTACTCACTCCCTCACACATGCACCTGCTCTCTCTCTGTCACACGCACCTACTCTCTCTCACACAAGCGCCTGCTCTCTCTCTCTCACACACGCACCTGCTCTCTCTCTCTCTCACACGCACCTGCTCTCTCTCTCTCACACACGCACCTGCTCTCTCTCTCACACACGCACCTGCTCTCTCTCTCTCACACACACGCACCTGCTCTCTCTCTCTCACACACACGCACCTGCTCTCTCTCTCTCACACACACGCACCTGCTCTCTCTCTCACACACACGCACCTGCTCTCTCTCTCTCACACACACGCACCTGCTCTCTCTCTCTCACACACACGCACCTGCTCTCTCTCTCTCACACACACGCACCTGCTCTCTCTCTCTCACACACACGCACCTGCTCTCTCTCTCTCACACACACGCACCTGCTCTCTCTCTCACACACACGCACCTGCTCTCTCTCTCTCACACACACGCACCCGCTCTCTCTCTCACACACACGCACCTGCTCTCTCTCTCTCACACACGCACCTGCTCTCTCTCTCTCACACACACGCACCTGCTCTCTCTCTCTCACACACGCACCTGCTCTCTCTCTCTCACACACGCACCTGCTCTCTCTCTCTCACACACGCACCTGCTCTCTCTCTCTCACACACGCACCTGCTCTCTCTCTCTCTCTCACACACACACACCTGCTCTCTCTCTCTCACACACACACCTGCTCTCTCTCTCACACACACACCTGCTCTCTCTCTCACACACGCACCTGCTCTCTCTCTCACACAGGCACCTGCTCTCTCTCTCACACAGGCACCTGCTCTCTCTCTCTCTCACACAGGCACCTGCTCTCTCTCTCTCTCACACAGGCAACTGCTCTCTCTCTCTCTCTCTCTCACACACGCACCTACTCACTCCCTCACACATGCACCTGCTCTCTCTCTGTCACACGCACCTACTCTCTCTCACACAAGCGCCTGCTCTCTCTCACACAAGCGCCTGCTCTCTCTCTCACACACGCACCTGCTCTCTCTCTCTCTCACACACGTACCTGCTCTCTCTCTCACACACGCACCTGCTCTCTCTCTCTCACACACGCACCTGCTCTCTCTCTCTCACACACGCACCTGCTCTCTCTCTCTCACACACGCACCTGCTCTCTCTCTCTCACACACGCACCTGCTCTCTCTCTCTCACACACGCACCTGCTCTCTCTCTCTCACACACGCACCTGCTCTCTCTCTCTCACACACGCACCTGCTCTCTCTCTCTCACACACGCACCTGCTCTCTCTCTCTCACACACGCACCTGCTCTCTCTCTCTCACACACGCACCTGCTCTCTCTCTCTCACACACGCACCTGCTCTCTCTCTCTCTCACACGCACCTGCTCTCTCTCTCTCACACACGCACCTGCTCTCTCTCTCTCACACACGCACCTGCTCTCTCTCTCTCACACACGCACCTGCTCTCTCTCTCTCACACACGCACCTGCTCTCTCTCTCTCACACACGCACCTGCTCTCTCTCTCTCACACACGCACCTGCTCTCTCTCTCTCACACACGCACCTGCTCTCTCTCTCTCACACACACACGCACCTGCTCTCTCTCTCTCACACACACACGCACCTGCTCTCTCTCTCTCACACACACGCACCTGCTCTCTCTCTCTCACACACACGCACCTGCTCTCTCTCTCTCACACACACGCACCTGCTCTCTCTCTCTCACACACACGCACCTGCTCTCTCTCTCTCACACACACGCACCTGCTCTCTCTCTCACACACACACGCACCTGCTCTCTCACTCTCACACACACACGCACCTGCTCTCTCTCTCACACACACGCACCTGCTCTCTCTCTCACACACACGCACCTGCTCTCTCTCTCTCACACACACGCACCTGCTCTCTCTCTCACACACACGCACCTGCTCTCTCTCACACACACGCACCTGCTCTCTCTCTCTCACACACACGCACCTGCTCTCTCTCTCTCACACACACGCACCTGCTCTCTCTCTCTCACACACGCACCTGCTCTCTCTCTCTCACACACGCACCTGCTCTCTCTCTCTCACACACGCACCTGCTCTCTCTCTCTCACACACGCACCTGCTCTCTCTCTCTCACACACGCACCTGCTCTCTCTCTCTCACACACGCACCTGCTCTCTCTCTCTCACACACGCACCTGCTCTCTCTCTCTCACACACGCACCTGCTCTCTCTCTCTCACACACGCACCTGCTCTCTCTCTCACACACGCACCTGCTCTCTCTCTCTCACACACGCACCTGCTCTCTCTCTCACACACGCACCTGCTCTCTCTCTCTCACACACGCACCTGCTCTCTCTCTCTCACACACGCACCTGCTCTCTCTCTCTCACACACGCACCTGCTCTCTCTCTCTCACACACGCACCTGCTCTCTCTCTCTCACACGCACCTGCTCTCTCTCTCACACACGCACCTGCTCTCTCTCTCACACACGCACCTGCTCTCTCTCTCACACACGCACCTGCTCTCTCTCACACACACGCACCTGCTCTCTCTCTCACACACGCACCTGCTCTCTCTCTCACACACGCACCTGCTCTCTCTCTCACACACGCACCTGCTCTCATCTCTCACACACGCACCTGCTCTCTCTCTCACACATGCAACTGCTCCCTCTCTCACACAAGCGCACCTGCTCTCCCTCTCTCTCACACACGCGTCTGCTGTCTCATGCGCCTGCTCTCTCTCTCTCTCTCACACGCCTGCTCTGTCTCTCTCACACGGGCACCTGCTCTCTTTCTCTCACACACAAGCACCTGCTCTCTCTCTCTCTCACACAGGCACCTGCTCTCTCTCTCTCTCACACACGCACCTGCTCTCTCTCTCTCTCACACACACGCACCTGCACTGTCTCTCTCACACATGCACCTGCTCTCTCTCACACACGCACCTACTCCCTCTCACACATGCGCTTGCTCTCTCTCAAACAGGCACCTGCTCTCTTTCTCTCACACACGCACCTACTCTGTCTCACACACCTGCATCTCTCTCACAGACGCAACTGCGCTCTCTCTCTCTCACACACGCATCTGCTCTCTCTCTCACAGACGCATCTGCTCTCTCTCTCTCACAGACGCATCTGCTCTCTCTCTCTCACACGCACCTGCTCTCTCTCTCTCACACACACCTGCTCTCTCTCTCTCACACACACACCTGCTCTCTCTCTCTCACACACACACCTGCTCTCTCTCTCTCACACACACACCTGCTCTCTCTCTCTCACACACACACCTGCTCTCTCTCTCTCACACACCTGCTCTCTCTCTCTCACACACCTGCTCTCTCTCTCTCACACACCTGCTCTCTCTCTCTCACACACACACCTGCTCTCTCTCACTCACACACACACCTGCTCTCTCTCTCACACACACACCTGCTCTCTCTCTCACACACACACCTGCTCTCTCTCTCACACACACACCTGCTCTCCCTCTCACACACACACCTGCTCTCCCTCTCACACACACACCTGCTCTCTCTCTCACACACACACCTGCTCTCTCTCTCACACACACACCTGCTCTCTCTCTCACACACACACACCTACACCCTCTCACACAAGCATCTGCTCTCTCTCTCTCTCTCACACGCACCTGCTCTCTCTCTCTCACACGCACCTGCTCTCTCTCTCTCACACGCACCTGCTCTCTCTCTCTCACACGCACCTGCTCTCTCTCTCTCTCACACACGCACCTGCTCTCTCTCTCTCTCACACACGCACCTGCTCTCTCTCTCTCTCTCACACACGCACCTGCTCTCTCTCTCTCTCACACACGCACCTGCTCTCTCTCTCTCTCACACACCTGCTCTCTCTCTCACACACACACCTGCTCTCTCTCTCTCACACACACACCTGCTCTCTCTCTCTCACACACACACCTGCTCTCTCTCTCTCACACACACACCTGCTCTCTCTCTCTCACACACACACCTGCTCTCTCTCTCTCACACACACACCTGCTCTCTCTCTCTCACACACCTGCTCTCTCTCTCTCACACACCTGCTCTCTCTCTCTCACACACACACCTGCTCTCTCTCTCACACACACACCTGCTCTCTCTCTCACACACACACCTGCTCTCTCTCTCACACACACACCTGCTCTCTCTCTCACACACACACCTGCTCTCTCTCTCACACACACACCTGCTCTCTCTCTCACACACACACCTGCTCTCTCTCTCACACACACACACCTACACCCTCTCACACAAGCATCTGCTCTCTCTCTCTCTCACACACGCACCTGCTCTCTCTCTCTCTCTCTCACACACGCACCTGCTTACTCTCTCAAACATGCACCTGCTCTCTCTTCCTACACAAGCGCCTGCTCTCTCTCTCTCACACACACGCACCTGCTCTCTCTCTCTCACACAGGCACCTGCTCTCTCTCTCTCGCACACGCACCTACACCCTCCCACACATGCATCTGCTCTCTCTCTCACACGCACCCGCTCTCGCTCTCACACATGCACCTGCTCTCTCTCACACACGCACCTGCTCTCTCTCTCTCACACCGCACCTGCTCTCTCTCTCTCTCACACCGCACCTGCTCTCTCTCTCTCACACACACACACCTGCTCTCTCTCACACACACGCGTCTGCTCTCTCTCACACACACACGCGTCTGCTGTCTCACGCGCCTGCTCTCTCACTCTCACACGCCTGCTCTTTCTCTCACACACACGCACCTGCTCTCTCTCACTTACACAGGCACCTGCTCTCTCTCTCTCACACAGGCACCTGCTCTCTCTCTCTCACACAGGCACCTGCTCTCTCTCTCTCACACAGACGCACCTGCTCTGTCTCTCTCTCACATGCACCAGCTCTCTCTCTTACACACACGCACTTGCTCTCTCTCTTACACGCACCTGCTCTCTCTCTCTCACACGCACCTGCTCTCTCTCTCTCACACGCACCTGCTCTCTCTCTCTCACACACGCGCCTGCTCTCCCTCTCTCACAAA
Organism: Chiloscyllium punctatum; assembly: GCF_047496795.1. Lineage (NCBI taxonomy): Eukaryota > Metazoa > Chordata > Chondrichthyes > Orectolobiformes > Hemiscylliidae > Chiloscyllium > Chiloscyllium punctatum. The sequence continues at coordinate 53,765,317 of NC_092753.1, forward strand.
GCACCTGCTCTCTCTCTCTCACACACGCACCTGCTTACTCTCTCTCACAAACGCATCTGCTCTCTCTCTCTCATACGCATCTACTCTCTCTCTCACTCTCACACGCACCTGCTCTCTCTCTCTCTCACACGCACCTACTCTCTGTCTCTTTCACACCACCTGCTCTCTCTCACACACGCACCTGCTCTCTCTCACACACGCACCTGCTCTCTCTCTCACACACGCACCTGCTCTCTCTCTCTCACACAGGCACCTGCTCTCTCTCTCTCTCACATGCACCAGCTCTCTCTCTCACACACACGCACCTGCTCTCTCTCTTATACACGCACCTGCTCTCTCTCTCACACACACGCACCTGCTCTCTCTCTCTCACACGCACCTGCTCTCTCTCTCTCACACACGCGCCTGCTCTCCCTCTCACACACGCGCCTGCTCTCCCTCTCTCACAAAGCACCTGCTCTCTCTCTCACACACGCACCTGCTTACTCTCTCTCACAAACGCATCTGCTCTCTCTCTCTCATACGCACCTGCTCTCTCTCTCTCTCTCACACGCACCTGCTCTCTCTCTCTCTCACACGCACCTACTCTCTCTCTCTTTCACACCACCTGCTCTCTCTCACACACGCACCTGCTCTCTCTCTCTCACACACGCACCTGCTCTCTCTCTCACACACGCACCTGCTCTCTCTCTCACACACGCACCTGCTCTCTCTCTCACACACGCACCTGCTCTCTCTCTCTCACACGCACCTGCTCTCTCTCTCTCACACAAGCGCCTGCTCTCTCTCTCTCACACAAGCGCCTGCTCTCTCTCTCTCACACACGCGCCTGCTCTCTCTCTCTCACACACGCGCCTGCTCTCTCTCTCTCACACAGGCACCTGCTCTCTCTCTCTCTCACACATGCACCAGCTCTCTCTCTCACACACGCACCTGCTCTCTCTCTCACACACGCACCTGCTCTCTCTCTCTCACACGCACCTGCTCTCTCTCACACACGCACCTGCTCTCTCTCTCTCACACACGCACCTGCTCTCTCTTTCTCACACACGCACCTGCTCTCTCTCACACACACCTGCTCTCTCTCTCTCACACACACACACCAGCTCTCTCTCTCACACACACACCAGCTCTCTCTCTCACACACACACCTGCTGTCTCTCTCACACACACACACGCAACTGCTCCCTCTCTCACACACGCAACTGCTCCCTCTCTCACACACGCACCTGCTCTCCCTCTCTCTCACACGCACCTGCTCTCTCTCTCACACACGCGGACCTGCTCTTTCTCTCTCACACGCACCTGCTCTCTCTCTCTCACACATGTGCTTGCTCTCTCTCTCTCACACAAGCACCTGCTCTCTCTCTCTCACACACGCGCCTGCTCTCTCTCTCTCACACAGGCACCTGCTCTCTCTCTCTCTCACACATGCACCAGCTCTCTCTCTCACACACGCACCTGCTCTCTCTCTCACACACGCACCTGCTCTCTCTCTCTCACACGCACCTGCTCTCTCTCACACACGCACCTGCTCTCTCTCTCTCACACACGCACCTGCTCTCTCTTTCTCACACACGCACCTGCTCTCTCTCACACACACCTGCTCTCTCTCTCTCACACACACACACCAGCTCTCTCTCTCACACACACACCTGCTCTCTCTCTCACACACACACCTGCTCTCTCTCTCACACACACACACGCAACTGCTCCCTCTCTCACACACGCAACTGCTCCCTCTCTCACACACGCGCACCTGCTCTCCCTCTCTCTCACACACGCGTCTGCTGTCTCATGCGCCTGCTCTCTCTCTCTCTCACACGCCTGCTCAGTCTCTCTCACACAGGCACCTGCTCTCTTTCTCTCACACACAGGCACCTGCTCTCTCTCTCTCTCTCACACACGCACCTGCTCTCTCTCTCTCACACGCACCTGCTCTCTCTCTCTCACACGCACCTGCTCTCTCTCTCTCACACGCACCTGCTCTCTCTCTCTCACACGCACCTGCTCTCTCTCTCTCACACGCACCTGCTCTCTCTCTCTCTCACACGCACCTGCTCTCTCTCTCTCTCTCACACACGCACCTGCTCTCTCTCTCTCTCACACGCACCTGCTCTCTCTCTCTCTCACACACGCACCTGCTCTCTCTCTCACACACACACCTGCTCTCTCTCTCTCACACACACACCTGCTCTCTCTCTCTCACACACACACCTGCTCTCTCTCTCACACACACACACCTGCTCTCTCTCTCACACACACACCTGCTCTCTCTCTCACACACACACCTGCTCTCTCTCTCACACACACACCTACACCCTCTCACACAAGCATCTGCTCTCTCTCTCTCTCTCACACACGCACCTGCTCTCTCTCTCTCTCTCACACACGCACCTGCTCTCTCTCTCTCTCTCTCAAACATGCACCTGCTCTCTCTTCCTACACAAGCGCCTGCTCTCTCTCTCTCACACACACGCACCTGCTCTCTCTCTCTCTCACACAGGCACCTGCTCTCTCTCTCTCGCACACGCACCTACACCCTCCCACACATGCATCTGCTCTCTCTCTCACACGCACCCGCTCTCACACACGCACCTGCTCTCTCTCTCTCACACACACGCACCTGCTCTCTCTCTCTCACACACGCACCTGCTCTCTCTCTCTCTCTTTCTCTCACACACGCACCTGCTCTCTCTCTCTCTTTCTCTCACACACGCACCTGCTCTCTCTCTCTCTTTCTCTCACACACGCACCTGCTCTCTCTCACACACGCACCTGCTCTCTCTCACACACGCACCTGCTCTCTCTCACACACGCACCTGCTCTCTCTCACACACACGCACCTGCTCTCTCTCTCACACACGCACCTGCTCTCTCTCTCTCACACAGGCACCTGCTCTCTCTGTCTCACACAGACGCACCTGCTCTGTCTCTCTCTCACATGCACCAGCTCTCTCTCTCACACACACGCACCTGCTCTCTCTCTCACACGCACCTGCTCTCTCTCTCTCACACGCACCTGCTCTCCCTCTCTCACAAAGCACCTGCTCTCTCTCTCACACACGCACCTGCTCTCTCTCTCTCACACACGCACCTGCTCTCTCTCTCTCACACACACGCACCTGCTCTCTCTCTCTCACACACACGCACCTGCTCTCTCTCTCTCTCACACACGCACCTGCTCTCTCTCTCTCACACACACGCACCTGCTCTCTCTCTCTCACACACAGGCACCTGCTCTCTCTCTCTCACACACAGGCACCTGCTCTCTCTCTCTCACACAGGCACCTGCTCTCTCTCTCTCTCACACAGGCACCTGCTCTCTCTCTCTCTCACACACGCACCTGCTCCCCCTCACGCACCTGCTCCCCATCTCACACACGCGCACCTGCTCTCCCTCTCTGACACACACATACACACCTACTCTCTCTCTCTCTCACACGCGTCTGCTGTCTCACGTGCCTGCTCTCTCTCACTCACACAGGCACCTGCTCTCTCTCACTCACACAGGCACCTGCTCTCTCTCACTCACACAGGCACCTGCTCTCTCTCACTCACACAGGCACCTGCTCTCTCTCACTCACACACAGGCACCTGCTCTCTCTCTCTCTCACACACACTAACCTGCTCTCTCTCTCTCACTCACACGCACCTGCTCTCTCTCTCTCACACACACGCACCTGCTCTCTCTCTCTCACACACACGCACCTGCTCTCTCTCTCTCTCACACACACGCACCTGCTCTCTCTCTCTCACACACACGCACCTGCTCTCTCTCTCTCACACACACGCACCTGCTCTCTCTCTCTCTCACACGCACCTGCTCTCTCTCTCTCTCTCACACACGCACCTGCTCTCTCTCTCACACACGCACCTGCTCTCTCTCTCACACACGCACCTGCTCTCTCTCTCACACACGCACCTGCTCTCTCTCTCACACACGCACCTGCTCTCTCTCTCACACACGCACCTGCTCTCTCTCTCACACACGCACCTGCTCTCTCTCTCACACACGCACCTGCTCTCTCTCTCACACACGCACCTGCTCTCTCTCTCACACACGCACCTGCTCTCTCTCTCACACACGCACCTGCTCTCTCTCTCTCTCTCTCACACGCACCTGCTCTCTCTCTCTCTCTCTCACACGCACCTGCTCTCTCTCTCTCTCTCTCTCACACACACACCTGCTCTCTCTCTCACACACACACCTGCTCTCTCTCTCACACACACACCTGCTCTCTCTCTCACACACGCAACTGCTCCCTCTCTCACACACGCAACTGCTCCCTCTCTCACACACGCGCACCTGCTCTCCCTCTCTCTCACACACGCGTCTGCTGTCTCATGCGCCTGCTCTCTCTCTCTCTCACACGCCTGCTCAGTCTCTCTCACACAGGCACCTGCTCTCTTTCTCTCACACACAGGCACCTGCTCTCTCTCTCTCTCACACACACGCACCTGCACTGTCTCTCTCACACACGCGCCTGCTCTCTCTCTCTCACAAACGCACCTGCTCTCTCTTTCACACACACACCTGCTCTCCCTCTCTCACAAAGCACCTGCTCTCTCTCTCACACACGCACCTGCTCTCTCTCTCTCTCACACACGCACCTGCTCTCTCTCTCTCTCACACACGCACCTGCTCTCTCTCTCTCACACACACGCACCTGCTCTCTCTCTCTCACACACACGCACCTGCTCTCTCTCTCTCACACACAGGCACCTGCTCTCTCTCTCTCACACACAGGCACCTGCTCTCTCTCTCTCACACAGGCACCTGCTCTCTCTCTCTCTCACACAGGCACCTGCTCTCTCTCTCTCACACACGCACCTGCTCCCCCTCACGCACCTGCTCCCCATCTCACACACGCACCTGCTCTCTCTCTCACACACGCACCTGCTCTCTCTCTCACACACGCACCTGCTCTCTCTCTCACACACGCACCTGCTCTCTCTCTCACACACGCACCTGCTCTCTCTCTCTCACACACGCACCTGCTCTCTCTCTCTCTCTCTCTCTCTCTCACACGCACCTGCTCTCTCTCTCTCTCTCTCTCACACACACACCTGCTCTCTCTCTCACACACACACCTGCTCTCTCTCTCACACACACACCTGCTCTCTCTCTCACACACACACCTGCTCTCTCTCTCACACACACACCTGCTCTCTCTCTCACACACACACACCTGCTCTCTCTCTCACACACACACACCTGCTCTCTCTCTCACACACACACCTGCTCTCTCTCTCACACACACACCTGCTCTCTCTCTCACACACACACCTGCTCTCTCTCTCACACACACGCAACTGCTCTCTCTCTCTCTCGCACACACAACTGCTCCCTCTCTCACACACGCAACTGCTCCCTCTCTCACACAAGCGCACCTGCTCTCCCTCTCTCTCACACACGCGTCTGCTGTCTCATCCGCCTGCTCTCTCTCTCTCTCTCACACGCCTGCTCTGTCTCTCTCACACAGGCACCTGCTCTCTCTCTCTCTCACACAGGCACCTGCTCTCTCTCTCTCTCACACACACGCACCTGCACTGTCTCTCTCACACATGCACCTGCTCCCTCTCACACATGCGCTTGCTCTCTCTCACTCAAACAGGCACCTGCTCTCTTTCTCTCACACACGCACCTACTCTGTCTCACACACCTGCATCTCTCTCACAGACGCATCTGCGCTCTCTCTCTCACACACGCATCTGCGCTCTCTCTCTCACACACGCACCTGCTCTCTCTCTCTCACACGCACCTGCTCTCTCTCTCTCACACGCACCTGCTCTCTCTCTCTCACACGCACCTGCTCTCTCTCTCTCTCACACGCACCTGCTCTCTCTCTCTCTCACACGCACCTGCTCTCTCTCTCTCTCACACACGCACCTGCTCTCTCTCTCTCTCACACACGCACCTGCTCTCTCTCTCTCTCTCACACACGCACCTGCTCTCTCTCTCTCTCACACACGCACCTGCTCTCTCTCTCACACACACACCTGCTCTCTCTCTCTCACACACACACCTGCTCTCTCTCTCTCACACACACACCTGCTCTCTCTCTCTCACACACACACCTGCTCTCTCTCTCTCACACACACACCTGCTCTCTCTCTCTCACACACACACCTGCTCTCTCTCTCTCACACACACACACCTGCTCTCTCTCTCTCACACACACACCTGCTCTCTCTCTCTCACACAAACACCTGCTCTCTCTCTCTCACACACACACCTGCTCTCTCTCTCACACACACACCTGCTCTCTCTCTCACACACACACCTGCTCTCTCTCTCTCACACACACACCTGCTCTCTCTCTCACACACACACCTGCTCTCTCTCTCACACACACACCTGCTCTCTCTCTCACACACACACACCTGCTCTCTCTCTCACACACACACCTGCTCTCTCTCTCACACACACACCTGCTCTCTCTCTCACACACACACCTGCTCTCTCTCTCACACACACACCTACACCCTCTCACACAAGCATCTGCTCTCTCTCTCTCTCTCACACACGCACCTGCTCTCTCTCTCTCTCTCTCACACACGCACCTGCTCTCTCTCTCTCTCTCACACACGCACCTGCTTACTCTCTCAAACATGCACCTGCTCTCTCTTCCTACACAAGCGCCTGCTCTCTCTCTCTCACACACACGCACCTGCTCTCTCTCTCTCTCACACAGGCACCTGCTCTCTCTCTCTCGCACACGCACCTACACCCTCCCACACATGCATCTGCTCTCTCTCTCACACGCACCCGCTCTCACACACGCACCTGCTCTCTCTCTCTCACACACACGCACCTGCTCTCTCTCTCTCACACACGCACCTGCTCTCTCTCTCTCTTTCTCTCACACACGCACCTGCTCTCTCTCTCTCACACGCACCTACTCTCTCTCTCTTTCACACCACCTGCTCTCTCTCACACACGCACCTGCTCTCTCTCACACACGCACCTGCTCTCTCTCACTCAAACAGGCACCTGCTCTCTTTCTCTCACACACGCACCTACTCTGTCTCACACACCTGCATCTCTCTCACAGACGCATCTGCGCTCTCTCTCTCACACACGCACCTGCTCTCTCTCTCTCACACGCACCTGCTCTCTCTCTCTCACACGCACCTGCTCTCTCTCTCTCACACGCACCTGCTCTCTCTCTCTCACACGCACCTGCTCTCTCTCTCTCACACGCACCTGCTCTCTCTCTCTCTCACACGCACCTGCTCTCTCTCTCTCTCTCACACACGCACCTGCTCTCTCTCTCTCTCACACGCACCTGCTCTCTCTCTCTCTCACACACGCACCTGCTCTCTCTCTCACACACACACCTGCTCTCTCTCTCTCACACACACACCTGCTCTCTCTCTCTCACACACACACCTGCTCTCTCTCTCACACACACACACCTGCTCTCTCTCTCACACACACACCTGCTCTCTCTCTCACACACACACCTGCTCTCTCTCTCACACACACACCTACACCCTCTCACACAAGCATCTGCTCTCTCTCTCTCTCTCACACACGCACCTGCTCTCTCTCTCTCTCTCACACACGCACCTGCTCTCTCTCTCTCTCTCTCAAACATGCACCTGCTCTCTCTTCCTACACAAGCGCCTGCTCTCTCTCTCTCACACACACGCACCTGCTCTCTCTCTCTCTCACACAGGCACCTGCTCTCTCTCTCTCGCACACGCACCTACACCCTCCCACACATGCATCTGCTCTCTCTCTCACACGCACCCGCTCTCACACACGCACCTGCTCTCTCTCTCTCACACACACGCACCTGCTCTCTCTCTCTCACACACGCACCTGCTCTCTCTCTCTCTCTTTCTCTCACACACGCACCTGCTCTCTCTCTCTCTTTCTCTCACACACGCACCTGCTCTCTCTCTCTCTTTCTCTCACACACGCACCTGCTCTCTCTCACACACGCACCTGCTCTCTCTCACACACGCACCTGCTCTCTCTCACACACGCACCTGCTCTCTCTCACACACACGCACCTGCTCTCTCTCTCACACACGCACCTGCTCTCTCTCTCTCACACAGGCACCTGCTCTCTCTGTCTCACACAGACGCACCTGCTCTGTCTCTCTCTCACATGCACCAGCTCTCTCTCTCACACACACGCACCTGCTCTCTCTCTCACACGCACCTGCTCTCTCTCTCTCACACGCACCTGCTCTCCCTCTCTCACAAAGCACCTGCTCTCTCTCTCACACACGCACCTGCTTACTCTCTCTCACAAACGCATCTGCTGTCTCTCTCTCATACGCACCTGCTCTCTCTCTCTCTCTCACACGCACCTGCTCTCTCTCTCTCTCACACGCACCTACTCTCTCTCTCTTTCACACCACCTGCTCTCTCTCACACACGCACCTGCTCTCTCTCACACACGCACCTGCTCTCTCTATCTCACACACGCACCTGCTCTCTCTCTCACACACGCGGACCTGCTCTTTCTCTCTCACACGCACCTGCTCTCTCTCTCTCACACATGTGCTTGCTCTCTCTCTCTCACACAAGCACCTGCTCTCTCTCTCTCACACACGCGCCTGCTCTCTCTCTCTCACACAGGCACCTGCTCTCTCTGTCTCTCACACATGCACCAGCTCTCTCTCTCACACACGCACCAGCTCTCTCTCTCACACACGCACCTGCTCTCTCTCTCACACACGCACCTGCTCTCTCTCTCACACACGCACCTGCTCTCTCTCTCACACACGCACCTGCTCTCTCTCTCTCACACGCACCTGCTCTCTCTCTCTCTCACACACGCACCTGCTCTCTCTTTCTCACACACGCACCTGCTCTCTCTCACACACAGCTGCTCTCTCTCTCTCACACACACACACCAGCTCTCTCTCTCACACACACACCAGCTCTCTCTCTCACACACACACCTGCTGTCTCTCTCACACACACACCTGCTGTCTCTCTCACACACACACACGCAACTGCTCCCTCTCTCACACACGCAACTGCTCCCTCTCTCACACACGCGCACCTGCTCTCCCTCTCTCTCACACACGCGTCTGCTGTCTCATGCGCCTGCTCTCTCTCTCTCTCACACGCCTGCTCAGTCTCTCTCACACAGGCACCTGCTCTCTTTCTCTCACACACAGGCACCTGCTCTCTCTCTCTCTCTCACACACACGCACCTGCACTGTCTCTCTCACACACGCGCCTGCTCTCTCTCTCACAAACGCACCTGCTCTCTCTTTCACACACACACCTGCTCTCCCTCTCTCACAAAGCACCTGCTCTCTCTCTCACACACGCACCTGCTCTCTCTCTCTCACACACACGCACCTGCTCTCTCTCTCTCACACACAGGCACCTGCTCTCTCTCTCTCACACACAGGCACCTGCTCTCTCTCTCTCACACAGGCACCTGCTCTCTCTCTCTCTCACACAGGCACCTGCTCTCTCTCTCTCTCACACAGGCACCTGCTCTCTCTCTCTCACACACGCACCTGCTCCCCCTCACGCACCTGCTCCCCATCTCACACACGCGCACCTGCTCTCCCTCTCTGACACACACATACACACCTACTCTCTCTCTCTCTCACACGCGTCTGCTGTCTCACGTGCCTGCTCTCTCTCACTCACACAGGCACCTGCTCTCTCTCACTCACACAGGCACCTGCTCTCTCTCACTCACACAGGCACCTGCTCTCTCTCACTCACACAGGCACCTGCTCTCTCTCACTCACACACAGGCACCTGCTCTCTCTCTCTCTCACACACACTAACCTGCTCTCTCTCTCTCACACACACGCACCTGCTCTCTCTCTCTCACACACACGCACCTGCTCTCTCTCTCTCTCACACACACGCACCTGCTCTCTCTCTCTCACACACACGCACCTGCTCTCTCTCTCTCACACACACGCACCTGCTCTCTCTCTCTCTCTCTCTCTCACACACGCACCTGCTCTCTCTCTCACACACGCACCTGCTCTCTCTCTCACACACGCACCTGCTCTCTCTCTCACACACGCACCTGCTCTCTCTCTCTCACACGCACCTGCTCTCTCTCTCTCACACGCACCTGCTCTCTCTCTCTCACACGCACCTGCTCTCTCTCTCACACACGCACCTGCTCTCTCTCTCACACACGCACCTGCTCTCTCTCTCACACACGCACCTGCTCTCTCTCTCACACACGCACCTGCTCTCTCTCTCACACACGCACCTGCTCTCTCTCTCTCACACACGCACCTGCTCTCTCTCTCACACACGCACCTGCTCTCTCTCTCACACACGCACCTGCTCTCTCTCTCACACACGCACCTGCTCTCTCTCTCACACACGCATCTGCTCTCTCTCTCACACACGCACCTGCTCTCTCTCTCACACACGCACCTGCTCTCTCTCTCACACACGCACCTGCTCTCTCTCTCACACACGCACCTGCTCTCTCTCTCTCACACACGCACCTGCTCTCTCTCTCTCTCTCTCTCACACACGCACCTGCTCTCTCTCTCTCTCTCTCTCACACACACACCTGCTCTCTCTCTCTCTCTCTCTCACACACGCACCTGCTCTCTCTCTCTCTCTCTCTCACACACGCACCTGCTCTCTCTCTCTCTCTCTCTCACACACACACCTGCTGTCTCTCTCACACACGCACCTGCTCTCTCTCTCACACACGCACCTGCTCTCTCTCTCACACACGCACCTGCTCTCTCTCTCTCACACACGCACCTGCTCTCTCTCTCTCTCTCTCTCACACACGCACCTGCTCTCTCTCTCTCTCTCTCTCACACACGCACCTGCTCTCTCTCTCTCTCTCTCTCACACACGCACCTGCTCTCTCTCTCTCTCTCTCTCACACACGCACCTGCTCTCTCTCTCTCTCTCTCTCTCACACACGCACCTGCTCTCTCTCTCTCTCTCTCTCACACACACACCTGCTCTCTCTCTCACACACACACCTGCTCTCTCTCTCACACACACACCTGCTCTCTCTCTCACACACACACCTGCTCTCTCTCTCTCACACACACACCTGCTCTCTCTCTCACACACACACCTACACCCTCTCACACAAGCATCTGCTCTCTCTCTCTCTCTCACACACGCACCTGCTCTCTCTCTCTCTCTCTCACACACGCACCTGCTCTCTCTCTCTCTCTCACACACGCACCTGCTTACTCTCTCAAACATGCACCTGCTCTCTCTTCCTACACAAGCGCCTGCTCTCTCTCTCTCACACACACGCACCTGCTCTCTCTCTCTCTCACACAGGCACCTGCTCTCTCTCTCTCGCACACGCACCTACACCCTCTCACACAGGCACCTGCTCTCTCTCTCACACGCACCCGCTCCCACACATGCATCTGCTCTCTCTCTCACACGCACCCGCTCTCACACACGCACCTGCTCTCTCTCTCTCACACACACGCACCTGCTCTCTCTCTCTCACACACGCACCTGCTCTCTCTCTCTCTCTCTCACACACGCACCTGCTCTCTCTCTCTCTCTCTCACACACGCACCTGCTCTCTCTCTCTCTCTCTCACACACACACCTGCTCTCTCTCTCACACACACACCTGCTCTCTCTCTCACACACACACCTGCTCTCTCTCTCTCTCACACACACACCTGCTCTCTCTCTCTCTCTCTCACACACACACCTGCTCTCTCTCTCTCTCTCTCACACACACACCTGCTCTCTCTCTCACACACGCACCTGCTCTCTCTCTCACACACGCACCTGCTCTCTCTCTCACACACGCACCTGCTCTCTCTCTCACACACGCACCTGCTCTCTCTCTCACACACACACCTGCTCTCTCTCTCACACACACACCTGCTCTCTCTCTCACACACACACCTGCTCTCTCTCTCACACACACACCTGCTCTCTCTCTCACACACACACCTGCTCTCTCTCTCACACACACACCTGCTCTCTCTCTCACACACACACCTGCTCTCTCTCTCACACACACACCTGCTCTCTCTCTCACACACACGCAACTGCTCTCTCTCTCTCTCGCACACACAACTGCTCCCTCTCTCACACACGCAACTGCTCCCTCTCTCACACAAGCGCACCTGCTCTCCCTCTCTCTCACACACGCGTCTGCTGTCTCATGCGCCTGCTCTCTCTCTCTCTCTCTCACACGCCTGCTCTGTCTCTCTCACACAGGCACCTGCTCTCTCTCTCTCTCACACAGGCACCTGCTCTCTCTCTCTCTCACACACACGCACCTGCACTGTCTCTCTCACACATGCACCTGCTCCCTCTCACACATGCGCTTGCTCTCTCTCACTCAAACAGGCACCTGCTCTCTTTCTCTCACACACGCACCTACTCTGTCTCACACACCTGCATCTCTCTCACAGACGCATCTGCGCTCTCTCTCTCTCACACGCACCTGCTCTCTCTCTCTCACACGCACCTGCTCTCTCTCTCTCACACGCACCTGCTCTCTCTCTCTCTCACACACGCACCTGCTCTCTCTCTCTCTCACACACGCACCAGCTCTCTCTCTCTCACACACACACCTGCTCTCTCTCTCTCACACACACACCTGCTCTCTCTCTCTCACACACACACCTGCTCTCTCTCTCACACACACACACCTGCTCTCTCTCTCACACACACACCTGCTCTCTCTCTCACACACACACCTGCTCTCTCTCTCACACACACACCTGCTCTCTCTCTCACACACACACCTACACCCTCTCACACAAGCATCTGCTCTCTCTCTCTCTCTCACACACGCACCTGCTCTCTCTCTCTCTCTCTCACACACACGCACCTGCTCTCTCTCTCTCTCTCACACACGCACCTGCTTACTCTCTCAAACATGCACCTGCTCTCTCTTCCTACACAAGCGCCTGCTCTCTCTCTCTCTCTCTCACACACGCACCTGCTCTCTCTCTCTCTCTCACACACGCACCTGCTTACTCTCTCAAACATGCACCTGCTCTCTCTTCCTACACAAGCGCCTGCTCTCTCTCTCTCACACACACGCACCTGCTCTCTCTCTCTCGCACACGCACCTACACCCTCCCACACATGCATCTGCTCTCTCTCTCACACGCACCCGCTCTCACACACGCACCTGCTCTCTCTCTCTCACACACGCACCTGCTCTCTCTCTCTCACACACACGCACCTGCTCTCTCTCTCTCTCACACACGCACCTGCTCTCTCTCTCTCACACACGCACCTGCTCTCTCTCTCACACACGCACCTGCTCTCTCTCTCACACACGCACCTGCTCTCTCTCTCTCTCACACACGCACCTGCTCTCTCTCTCTCACACACGCACCTGCTCTCTCTCTCTCACACACGCACCTGCTCTCTCTCTCTCACACACGCACCTGCTCTCTCTCACACACACACGCGTCTGCTGTCTCACGCGCCTGCTCTCTCTCTCTCTCTCTCTCTCACGCGCCTGCTCTCACTCTCTCACACACGCACCTGCTCTCTCTCACTCTCGCACGCATCTGCTTTCTCTCACTGACACAGGCACCTGGTCTGTCTCTCTCACACAGTCACCTGCTCTCTCTCCCTCTCACACACGCACCTGCTCCCTCTCTCTCACACACGCACCTGCTCTCTCTCTCACACAGGCACCTGCTCTCTCTCTCTCTCTCTCTCTCACACAGGCACCTGCTCTCTCTCTCACACACATGCACCTGCTCTCTCTCTCACACATGCGCTTGCTCTCTCTCTCTCTCTCTCACACAGGCACCTGATCTCTCTCTCTCACACGCGTCTGCTGTCTCACGCACCTGCTCTCTCACTCTCGCACGCACCTGCTCTCTCTCTCTCTCACACAGACACCTGCTCTCTCTCTCTCTCACACACAGGCACCTGCTCTCTCTCTCTCTCACACACAGGCACCTGCTCTCTCTCTCTCTCACACACAGGCACCTGCTCTCTCTCTCTCTCACACAGGCACCTGCTCTCTCGCTCTCACACAGGCACCTGCTCTGTCTCTCTCACACAGGCACCAGCTCTCTCTCTCACACATGCGCTTGCTCTCTCTCTCTCTCACACACACAGGCACCTGCTCTCTCTCTCTCACACATGCACTTGCTCTCTCTCTCTCTCTCACACACACACACCTGCTCTCTCTCACACACGCACCTGCTCCCTCTCACACACGCACCTGCTCTCCATCTCACACACGCGCACCTGCTCTCCCTCTCTGACACACACACACACCTACTGTCTCTCTCTCTCTCTCTCTCACACGCGTCTGCTGTCTCACGCGCCTGCTCTCCCTCTCTCTCGCGCCTGCTCTCACTCTCTCACACATGCACCTGCTCTCTCTCACTCTCACACAGGCACCTGCTCTCTCTCTCTCTCTCACACAGGCACATGCTAGCTCTCTCTCTCACACAGGCACCTGCTCTCTCTCTCTCACACATGCGCTTGCTCTCTCTCTCACACAGGCACCTGCTCCCTCTCTCTCACACACGCACCTGCTCTCTCTCTCACACAGGCACCTGCTCTCTCTCTCTCTCTCTCTCTCACACAGGCACCTGCTCTCTCTCTCACACACATGCACCTGCTCTCTCTCTCACACATGCGCTTGCTCTCTCTCTCTCTCTCTCACACAGGCACCTGATCTCTCTCTCTCACACGCGTCTGCTGTCTCACGCACCTGCTCTCTCACTCTCGCACGCACCTGCTCTCTCTCTCTCTCACACAGACACCTGCTCTCTCTCTCTCTCACACACAGGCACCTGCTCTCTCTCTCTCTCACACACAGGCACCTGCTCTCTCTCTCTCTCACACACAGGCACCTGCTCTCTCTCTCTCTCACACAGGCACCTGCTCTCTCGCTCTCACACAGGCACCTGCTCTGTCTCTCTCACACAGGCACCAGCTCTCTCTCTCACACATGCGCTTGCTCTCTCTCTCTCTCACACACACAGGCACCTGCTCTCTCTCTCTCACACATGCACTTGCTCTCTCTCTCTCTCTCACACACACACACCTGCTCTCTCTCACACACGCACCTGCTCCCTCTCACACACGCACCTGCTCTCCATCTCACACACGCGCACCTGCTCTCCCTCTCTGACACACACACACACCTACTGTCTCTCTCTCTCTCTCTCTCACACGCGTCTGCTGTCTCACGCGCCTGCTCTCCCTCTCTCTCGCGCCTGCTCTCACTCTCTCACACATGCACCTGCTCTCTCTCACTCTCACACAGGCACCTGCTCTCTCTCTCTCTCTCACACAGGCACATGCTAGCTCTCTCTCTCACACAGGCACCTGCTCTCTCTCTCTCACACATGCGCTTGCTCTCTCTCTCACACAGGCACCTGCTCTCTCTCTCTCACACATGCGCTTGCTCTCTCTCTCTCACACATGCGCTTGCTCTCTCTATCACTCACACAGGCACCTGCTCTCTCGCTCTCACACAGGCACCTGCTCTCTCTCTCACACACGCACCTGCTAATCTCTCTCACACACGCGCACCTGCTCTCCCTCTCTGACACACACACACACACACCTGCTCTCTGTCTCACATACGCGTCTGCTGTCTCACGCGCCTGCTCTCTCTCTCTCACACACGCTTGCTCTTTCTCTCTCACGCGCCTGCTCTCTCTCCCACACACACGCACCTGCTCTCTCTCTCTCACACACAAGCACCTGCTCTCTCTCTCACACACGCACCTGCTCTCTCTCTCACACACGCACCTTCTCTCACTCTCTCTCTCACACAGGCACCTTCTCTCTCTCTCTCACACAGGCACCTGCTCTGTCTCTCTCACACATGCACATGCTCTCTCTCTCTCTCACACATGCGCTTGCTCTCTCTCTCACACACGCACCTGCTCCCTCTCACACACACGCACCTTCTCTCACTCTCTCTCTCACACAGGCACCTTCTCTCTCTCTCTCACACACGCACCTGCTCTCTCTCTCTCTCACACACACGCACCTGCTCTCTCTCTCTCTCACACATGCGCTTGCCCTCTCTCTCCCACACATGCGCTTGCTCTCTCTATCTCTCACACAGGCACCTGCTCTCTCTCTCACACACGCACCTGCTAATCTCTCTCACACACGCGCACCTGCTCTCCCTCTCTGACACACACACACCTGCTCTCTGTCTCACATACGCGCCTGCTCTCTCTCTCACACACACTTGCTCTTTCTCTCTCACGCGCCTGCTCTCTCTCCCACACACACGCACCTGCTCTCTCTCTCTCACACAGGCGCTTGCTCTCTCTCTCACACAGGCAACTGATCTCTCTCTCTCACTCACACAGGCAACTGATCTCTCTCTCTCACTCACACAGGCAACTGATCTCTCTCTCTCTCACACACAGGCACCTGCTCTCTCTCACTCTCACACACAGGCACCTGCTCTCTCTCACTCTCACACACAGGCACCTGCTCTCTCTCACTCTCACACACAGGCACCTGCTCTCTCTCGCACACACATGCATCTGCTCTCTCTCTCGCACACACATGCATCTGCTCTCTCTCTCGCACACACATGCATCTGCTCTCTCTCTCGCACACACATGCATCTGCTCTCTCTCTCGCACACACATGCATCTGCTCTCTCTCTCGCACACACATGCATCTGCTCTCTCTCTCGCACACACATGCATCTGCTCTCTCTCTCGCACACACATGCATCTGCTCTCTCTCTCGCACACACATGCATCTGCTCTCTCTCTCGCACACACATGCATCTGCTCTCTCTCTCGCACACACATGCATCTGCTCTCTCTCTCGCACACACATGCATCTGCTCTCTCTCTCGCACACACATGCATCTGCTCTCTCTCTCGCACACACATGCATCTGCTCTCTCTCTCGCACACACATGCATCTGCTCTCTCTCTCGCACACACATGCATCTGCTCTCTCTCTCGCACACACATGCATCTGCTCTCTCTCTCGCACACACATGCATCTGCTCTCTCTCTCGCACACACATGCATCTGCTCTCTCTCTCGCACACACATGCATCTGCTCTCTCTCTCGCACACACATGCATCTGCTCTCTCTCTCGCACACACATGCATCTGCTCTCTCTCTCGCACACACATGCATCTGCTCTCTCTCTCGCACACACATGCATCTGCTCTCTCTCTCGCACACACATGCATCTGCTCTCTCTCTCGCACACACATGCATCTGCTCTCTCTCTCGCACACACATGCATCTGCTCTCTCTCTCGCACACACATGCATCTGCTCTCTCTCTCGCACACACATGCATCTGCTCTCTCTCTCGCACACACATGCATCTGCTCTCTCTCTCGCACACACATGCATCTGCTCTCTCTCTCGCACACACATGCATCTGCTCTCTCTCTCGCACACACATGCATCTGCTCTCTCTCTCGCACACACATGCATCTGCTCTCTCTCTCGCACACACATGCATCTGCTCTCTCTCTCGCACACACATGCATCTGCTCTCTCTCTCGCACACACATGCATCTGCTCTCTCTCTCGCACACACATGCATCTGCTCTCTCTCTCGCACACACATGCATCTGCTCTCTCTCTCGCACACACATGCATCTGCTCTCTCTCTCGCACACACATGCATCTGCTCTCTCTCTCGCACACACATGCATCTGCTCTCTCTCTCGCACACACATGCATCTGCTCTCTCTCTCGCACACACATGCATCTGCTCTCTCTCTCGCACACACATGCATCTGCTCTCTCTCTCGCACACACATGCATCTGCTCTCTCTCTCGCACACACATGCATCTGCTCTCTCTCTCGCACACACATGCATCTGCTCTCTCTCTCGCACACACATGCATCTGCTCTCTCTCTCGCACACACATGCATCTGCTCTCTCTCTCGCACACACATGCATCTGCTCTCTCTCTCGCACACACATGCATCTGCTCTCTCTCTCGCACACACATGCATCTGCTCTCTCTCTCGCACACACATGCATCTGCTCTCTCTCTCGCACACACATGCATCTGCTCTCTCTCTCGCACACACATGCATCTGCTCTCTCTCTCGCACACACATGCATCTGCTCTCTCTCTCGCACACACATGCATCTGCTCTCTCTCTCGCACACACATGCATCTGCTCTCTCTCTCGCACACACATGCATCTGCTCTCTCTCTCGCACACACATGCATCTGCTCTCTCTCTCGCACACACATGCATCTGCTCTCTCTCTCGCACACACATGCATCTGCTCTCTCTCTCGCACACACATGCATCTGCTCTCTCTCTCGCACACACATGCATCTGCTCTCTCTCTCGCACACACATGCATCTGCTCTCTCTCTCGCACACACATGCATCTGCTCTCTCTCTCGCACACACATGCATCTGCTCTCTCTCTCGCACACACATGCATCTGCTCTCTCTCTCGCACACACATGCATCTGCTCTCTCTCTCGCACACACATGCATCTGCTCTCTCTCTCGCACACACATGCATCTGCTCTCTCTCTCGCACACACATGCATCTGCTCTCTCTCTCGCACACACATGCATCTGCTCTCTCTCTCGCACACACATGCATCTGCTCTCTCTCTCGCACACACATGCATCTGCTCTCTCTCTCGCACACACATGCATCTGCTCTCTCTCTCGCACACACATGCATCTGCTCTCTCTCTCGCACACACATGCATCTGCTCTCTCTCTCGCACACACATGCATCTGCTCTCTCTCTCGCACACACATGCATCTGCTCTCTCTCTCGCACACACATGCATCTGCTCTCTCTCTCGCACACACATGCATCTGCTCTCTCTCTCGCACACACATGCATCTGCTCTCTCTCTCGCACACACATGCATCTGCTCTCTCTCTCGCACACACATGCATCTGCTCTCTCTCTCGCACACACATGCATCTGCTCTCTCTCTCGCACACACATGCATCTGCTCTCTCTCTCGCACACACATGCATCTGCTCTCTCTCTCGCACACACATGCATCTGCTCTCTCTCTCGCACACACATGCATCTGCTCTCTCTCTCGCACACACATGCATCTGCTCTCTCTCTCGCACACACATGCATCTGCTCTCTCTCTCGCACACACATGCATCTGCTCTCTCTCTCGCACACACATGCATCTGCTCTCTCTCTCGCACACACATGCATCTGCTCTCTCTCTCGCACACACATGCATCTGCTCTCTCTCTCGCACACACATGCATCTGCTCTCTCTCTCGCACACACATGCATCTGCTCTCTCTCTCGCACACACATGCATCTGCTCTCTCTCTCGCACACACATGCATCTGCTCTCTCTCTCGCACACACATGCATCTGCTCTCTCTCTCGCACACACATGCATCTGCTCTCTCTCTCGCACACACATGCATCTGCTCTCTCTCTCGCACACACATGCATCTGCTCTCTCTCTCGCACACACATGCATCTGCTCTCTCTCTCGCACACACATGCATCTGCTCTCTCTCTCGCACACACATGCATCTGCTCTCTCTCTCGCACACACATGCATCTGCTCTCTCTCTCGCACACACATGCATCTGCTCTCTCTCTCGCACACACATGCATCTGCTCTCTCTCTCGCACACACATGCATCTGCTCTCTCTCTCGCACACACATGCATCTGCTCTCTCTCTCGCACACACATGCATCTGCTCTCTCTCTCGCACACACATGCATCTGCTCTCTCTCTCGCACACACATGCATCTGCTCTCTCTCTCGCACACACATGCATCTGCTCTCTCTCTCGCACACACATGCATCTGCTCTCTCTCTCGCACACACATGCATCTGCTCTCTCTCTCGCACACACATGCATCTGCTCTCTCTCTCGCACACACATGCATCTGCTCTCTCTCTCGCACACACATGCATCTGCTCTCTCTCTCGCACACACATGCATCTGCTCTCTCTCTCGCACACACATGCATCTGCTCTCTCTCTCGCACACACATGCATCTGCTCTCTCTCTCGCACACACATGCATCTGCTCTCTCTCTCGCACACACATGCATCTGCTCTCTCTCTCGCACACACATGCATCTGCTCTCTCTCTCGCACACACATGCATCTGCTCTCTCTCTCGCACACACATGCATCTGCTCTCTCTCTCGCACACACATGCATCTGCTCTCTCTCTCGCACACACATGCATCTGCTCTCTCTCTCGCACACACATGCATCTGCTCTCTCTCTCGCACACACATGCATCTGCTCTCTCTCTCGCACACACATGCATCTGCTCTCTCTCTCGCACACACATGCATCTGCTCTCTCTCTCGCACACACATGCATCTGCTCTCTCTCTCGCACACACATGCATCTGCTCTCTCTCTCGCACACACATGCATCTGCTCTCTCTCTCGCACACACATGCATCTGCTCTCTCTCTCGCACACACATGCATCTGCTCTCTCTCTCGCACACACATGCATCTGCTCTCTCTCTCGCACACACATGCATCTGCTCTCTCTCTCGCACACACATGCATCTGCTCTCTCTCTCGCACACACATGCATCTGCTCTCTCTCTCGCACACACATGCATCTGCTCTCTCTCTCTCACACACATGCATCTGCTCTCTCTCTCTCACACACATGCATCTGCTCTCTCTCTCTCACACACATGCATCTGCTCTCTCTCTCTCACACACATGCATCTGCTCTCTCTCTCTCACACACATGCATCTGCTCTCTCTCTCTCACACACATGCATCTGCTCTCTCTCTCTCACACACATGCATCTGCTCTCTCTCTCTCACACACATGCATCTGCTCTCTCTCTCTCACACACATGCATCTGCTCTCTCTCTCTCACACACATGCATCTGCTCTCTCTCTCTCACACACATGCATCTGCTCTCTCTCTCTCACACACATGCATCTGCTCTCTCTCTCTCACACACATGCATCTGCTCTCTCTCTCTCACACACATGCATCTGCTCTCTCTCTCTCACACACATGCATCTGCTCTCTCTCTCTCACACACATGCATCTGCTCTCTCTCTCTCACACACATGCATCTGCTCTCTCTCTCTCACACACATGCATCTGCTCTCTCTCTCTCACACACATGCATCTGCTCTCTCTCTCTCACACACATGCATCTGCTCTCTCTCTCTCACACACATGCATCTGCTCTCTCTCTCTCACACACATGCATCTGCTCTCTCTCTCTCACACACATGCATCTGCTCTCTCTCTCTCACACACATGCATCTGCTCTCTCTCTCTCACACACATGCATCTGCTCTCTCTCTCTCACACACATGCATCTGCTCTCTCTCTCTCACACACATGCATCTGCTCTCTCTCTCTCACACACATGCATCTGCTCTCTCTCTCTCACACACATGCATCTGCTCTCTCTCTCTCACACACATGCATCTGCTCTCTCTCTCTCACACACATGCATCTGCTCTCTCTCTCTCACACACATGCATCTGCTCTCTCTCTCTCACACACATGCATCTGCTCTCTCTCTCACACACAAGCGCCTGCTCTCTCTCTCTCACACACAAGCGCCTGCTCTCTCTCTCTCACACACAAGCGCCTGCTCTCTCTCTCTCACACACAAGCGCCTGCTCTCTCTCTCACACACAAGCGCCTGCTCTCTCTCTCACACACAAGCGCCTGCTCTCTCTCTCACACACAAGCGCCTGCTCTCTCTCTCACACAAGCGCCTGCTCTCTCTCTCACACACAAGCGCCTGCTCTCTCTCTCACACACAAGCGCCTGCTCTCTCTCTCTCACACACAAGCGCCTGCTCTCTCTCTCACACACAAGCGCCTGCTCTCTCTCTCACACACAAGCGCCTGCTCTCTCTCTCACACACAAGCGCCTGCTCTCTCTCTCACACACAAGCGCCTGCTCTCTCTCTCACACACAAGCGCCTGCTCTCTCTCTCACACACAAGCGCCTGCTCTCTCTCTCACACACAAGCGCCTGCTCTCTCTCTCACACACAAGCGCCTGCTCTCTCTCTCACACACAAGCGCCTGCTCTCTCTCTCACACACAAGCGCCTGCTCTCTCTCTCACACACAAGCGCCTGCTCTCTCTCTCACACACAAGCGCCTGCTCTCTCTCTCACACACAAGCGCCTGCTCTCTCTCTCACACACAAGCGCCTGCTCTCTCTCTCACACACAAGCGCCTGCTCTCTCTCTCACACACAAGCGCCTGCTCTCTCTCTCACACACAAGCGCCTGCTCTCTCTCTCACACACAAGCGCCTGCTCTCTCTCTCACACACAAGCGCCTGCTCTCTCTCTCACACACAAGCGCCTGCTCTCTCTCTCACACACAAGCGCCTGCTCTCTCTCTCACACACAAGCGCCTGCTCTCTCTCTCACACACAAGCGCCTGCTCTCTCTCTCACACACAAGCGCCTGCTCTCTCTCTCACACACAAGCGCCTGCTCTCTCTCTCACACACAAGCGCCTGCTCTCTCTCTCACACACAAGCGCCTGCTCTCTCTCTCACACACAAGCGCCTGCTCTCTCTGTCTCTCACACACGCACCTGCTCTCTCACACGCACCTGCTCTCTCTCTCTTACACACGCACCTGCTCTCTCTCTCTCACACACGCACCTGCTCTCTCTCTCTCACACACGCACCTGCTCTCTCTGTCTCTCACACACGCACCTGCTCTCTCACACGCACCTGCTCTCTCTCTCTCACACACGCACCTGCTCTCTCTCTCTCACACACGCACCTGCTCTCTCTCTCTCACACACGCACCTGCTCTCTCACACGCACCTGCTCTCTCTCTCACACGCACCTGCTCTCTCTCTCTCACACACCTGCTCTCTCTCTCTCACACACCTGCTCTCTCTCTCTCACACACCTGCTCTCTCTCTCTCACACACCTGCTCTCTCTCTCTCACACACCTGCTCTCTCTCTCTCACACACGCGCCTGCTCTCTCTCTCTCACACGCAACTGCGCTCTCTCTCTCTCACACACGCAACTGCGCTCTCTCTCTCTCACACACGCAACGGCGCTCTCTCTCTCTCACACACGCAACGGCGCTCTCTCTCTCTCACACACGCAACTGCGCTCTCTCTCTCTCACACACGCAACTGCGCTCTCTCTCTCTCACACACGCACCTGCTCTCTCTCTCTCTCTCTCTCTCTCACACACGCACCTGCTCTCTCTCTCTCACACGCACCTGCTCTCTCTCTCTCACACGCACCTGCTCTCTCTCTCTCACACGCACCTGCTCTCTCTCTCTCACACGCACCTGCTCTCTCTCTCTCTCTCACACGCACCTGCTCTCTCTCTCACACACACACGCACCTGCTCTCTCTCTCACACACACGCACCTGCTTTCTCTCTCACACACACGCACCTGCTCCCTCTCTCTCACACACGCACCTGCTCTCTCTCTCACACAGGCACCTGCTCTCTCTCTCTCACACACACGCACCTGCTCTCTCTCTCACACACATGCACCTGCTCTCTCTCTCACACATGTGCTTGCTCTCTCTCTCTCTTTCACACAGGCACCTGATCTCTCTCTCTCACACGCGTCTGCTGTCTCACGCACCTGCTCTCTCACTCTCGCACGCACCTGCTCTCTCTCTCTCTCACACAGACACCTGCTCTCTCTCTCTCTCTCACACAGGCACCTGCTCTCTCTCTCTCTCACACAGGCACCTGCTCTCTCGCTCTCACACAGGCACCTGCTCTGTCTCTCTCACACAGGCACCAGCTCTCTCTCTCACACATGCGCTTGCTCTCTCTCTCTCTCACACACACAGGCACCTGCTCTCTCTCTCTCACACATGCGCTTGCTCTCTCTCTCTCTCTCACACACACACACCTGCTCTCTCTCACACACGCACCTGCTCCCTCTCACACACGCACCTGCTCCCCATCTCACACACGCGCACCTGCTCTCCCTCTCTGACACACACACACACCTACTGTCTCTCTCTCTCTCTCACACGCGTCTGCTGTCTCACGCGCCTGCTCTCCCTCTCTCTCACACGCCTGCTCTTTCTCTCCAACGCGCCTGCTCTCACTCTCTCACACATGCACCTGCTCTCTCTCACTCTCACACAGGCACCTGCTCTCTCTCTCTCTCACACAGGCACCTGCTCTCTCTCTCTCACACATGCGCTTGCTCTCTCTCTCTCTCACACATGCGCTTGCTCTCTCTCTCTCTCACACATGCGCTTGCTCTCTCTCTCTCTCACACATGCGCTTGCTCTCTCTCTCTCTCACACATGCGCTTGCTCTCTCTCTCTCTCACACAGGCACCTGCTATCTCTATCTCTCACACAGGCACCTGCTCTCTCTCTCACACACGCAACTGCTCCCCATCTCACACACGCGCACCTGCTCTCTGTCTCACATACGCGTCTGCTGTCTCACGCGCCTGCTCTCTCTCTCTCACACACGCACCTGCTCTCTCTCTCACACACGCGTCTTCTGTCTCTCTCTCTCACACGCACCTGCTTACTCTCTCACACACGCACCTGCTCTCTCTCTCTCACGCACCTACACCCTCTCTCACACGCACCTGCTCCCTCTCTCACACACGCACCTGCTCTCTCTCTCTCACACGCACCTGCTCTCTCTCCCACACACGCGCCTGCTCTCTCTCTCACACACGCGCCTGCTCTCTCTCTCACACACGCGCCTGCTCTCTCTCTCACACACGCACCTGCTCTCTCTCTCACACACGCACCTGCTCTCTCTCTCTCACACACGCACCTGCTCTCCCTCTCTCACACACGCACCTGCTTACTCTCTCGCACACACGCACCTGCTCATTCTCTCGCACACACGCACCTGCTCACTCTCTCTCACACGCACCTACTCTCTCTCTCTCTCTCTCACACCACCTGCTCTCTCTCTCTCTCTCACACGTGGACCTGCTCTCTCTCTCTCACACACACGCACCTGCTCTCTCTCTCACACATGTGCTTGCTCTCTCTCTCTCACACAAGCGCCTGCTCTCTCTCTCTCTCTCACACACGCGCCTGCTCTCTCTCTCTCTCTCACACACGCGCCTGCTCTCTCTCTCTCTCACAAACGCACCTGCTCTCTCTCTCTCTCACAAAGCACCTGCTCTCTCTCTCACACACGCACCTGCTCTCTCTCTCACACACGCACCTACTCTCTCTCTCTCTCTCTCACACACACGCACCTGCTCTCTCTCTCACTCACACAGGCACCTGCTCTCTCTCTCACTCACACAGGCACCTGCTCTCTCTCTCACTCACACAGGCACCTGCTCTCTCTCTCACTCACACAGGCACCTGCTCTCTCTCTCACTCACACAGGCACCTGCTCTCTCTCACTCTCACACACACGCACCTGCTATCTCTCACTCTCACACACACGCACCTGCTCTGTCTCTCTCACACATGCGCTTGCTCTCTCTGTCACACACACACCTGCTCCCCATCTCACACACGCGCAGCTGCTCTCTCTCTCTCTCTCTCTCATACACGCGTCTGCTGTCTCACGCGCCTGCTCTCTCTCACTCACACAGGCACCTGCTCTCTCTCACTCACACAGGCACCTGCTCTCTCTCACTCACACACACGCACCTGCTCTGTCTCTCTCACACATGCACATGCTCTCTCTCTCTCTCTCTCTCACGCACCTGCTCTCGCTCTCTGAAACACACACACCTGCTCTCTCTCTCTCACACACGCACCTACTCCCCCTCACACACACGGACCTACTCGCTCTCACACACACGGACCTTCTCTCTCTCTCTCTCTCTCACACGCACCTGCTCTCTCTCTCTCACAACGCACCTGCTCACTCTCTCGCACACACGCACCTGCTCACACTCTCTCATACACGCACCTGCTCACACTCTCTCATACACGCACCTGCTCACACTCTCTCACACACCCACCTGCTCTCTCTCTCTCACACCACCTGCTCTCTCTCTCTCTCACACCACCTGCTCTCTCTCTCTCTCACACCACCTGCTCTCTCTCTCTCTCACACCACCTGCTCTCTCTCTCTCTCACACCACCTGCTCTCTCTCTCTCTCACACCACCTGCTCTCTCTCTCTCTCACACCACCTGCTCTCTCTCTCTCTCACACCACCTGCTCTCTCTCTCTCTCACACCACCTGCTCTCTCTCTCTCTCACACCACCTGCTCTCTCTCTCTCTCACACCACCTGCTCTCTCTCTCTCTCTCACACACAGGCACCTGCTCTCTCTCTCACTCACACAGGCACCTGCTCTCTCTCACTCACACAGGCACCTGCTCTCTCTCACTCACACAGGCACCTGCTCTCTCTCACTCACACAGGCACCTGCTCTCTCTCACTCTCACACACAGGCACCTGCTCTCTCTCTCTCACACATGCGCTTGCTCTCTCGCTTTCACACAGGCACCTGCTCTCTCTCTCTCTCTCACACAGGCACCTGCTCTCTCTCTCTCTCACACACGCACCTGCTCTCTCTCTCTCTCACACAGGCACCTGCTCTCTCTCTCTCTCACACACACCTACACCCTCTCACACAAGCTTCTGCTCTCTCTCTCTCACACACGCACCTGCTCTCTCTCTCAAACATGCACCGGCTCTCTCTTCTCACACAAGCGCCTGCTCCCTCTCTCTCACACAAGCGCCTGCTCTCTCTCTCTCACACACGCGCCTGCTCTCTCTCTCTCACACACCCGCCTGCTCTCTCTCTCTCACACACGCACCTGCTCTCTCTCTCACACACACGCACCTGCTCTCTCTCTCACACACACGCACCTGCTCTCTCTCTCACACACACGCACCTGCTCTCTCTCTCACACACACACCCACCTGCTCTCTCTCTCTCACACACAGGCACCTGCTCTCTCTCTCTCACACACAGGCACCTGCTCTCTCTCTCTCACACACAGGCACCTGCTCTCTCTCTCTCACACACAGGCACCTGCTCTCTCTCTCTCACACACAGGCACCTGCTCTCTCTCTCTCACACACAGGCACCTGCTCTCTCTCTCTCACACACAGGCACCTGCTCTCTCTCTCTCACACACAGGCACCTGCTCTCTCTCTCTCACACACAGGCACCTGCTCTCTCTCTCTCACACACAGGCACCTGCTCTCTCTCTCTCACACACAGGCACCTGCTCTCTCTCTCTCACACACAGGCACCTGCTCTCTCTCTCTCACACACAGGCACCTGCTCTCTCTCTCTCACACACAGGCACCTGCTCTCTCTCTCTCACACACAGGCACCTGCTCTCTCTCTCTCACACACAGGCACCTGCTCTCTCTCTCTCACACACAGGCACCTGCTCTCTCTCTCTCACACACAGGCACCTGCTCTCTCTCTCTCACACACAGGCACCTGCTCTCTCTCTCTCACACACAGGCACCTGCTCTCTCTCTCTCACACACAGGCACCTGCTCTCTCTCTCTCACACACAGGCACCTGCTCTCTCTCTCTCACACACAGGCACCTGCTCTCTCTCTCTCACACACAGGCACCTGCTCTCTCTCTCTCACACACAGGCACCTGCTCTCTCTCTCTCACACACAGGCACCTGCTCTCTCTCTCTCTCACACAGGCACCTGCTCTCTCTCTCTCACACACAGGCACCTGCTCTCTCTCTCTCACACACAGGCACCTGCTGTCTCTCACACTCACACACACGCACCTGCTCTCTCTCTCTCTCACACAGGCACCTGCTCTCTCTCTCTCACACACAGGCACCTGCTCTCTCTCTCTCACACACAGGCACCTGCTCTCTCTCTCTCACACACAGGCACCTGCTCTCTCTCTCTCACACACAGGCACCTGCTCTCTCTCTCTCTCACACAGGCACCTGCTCTCTCTCTCTCACACACAGGCACCTGCTCTCTCTCTCTCACACACAGGCACCTGCTGTCTCTCACACTCACACACACGCACCTGCTCTCTCTCTCTCACACACACGCACCTGCTGTCTCTCTCTCACACACACGCACCTGCTGTCTCTCACACTCACACACACGCACCTGCTCTCTCCCTCTCACACACAGGCACCTGCTCTCTCTCTCTCACACACAGGCACCTGCTCTCTCTCTCTCACACACAGGCACCTGCTCTCTCTCTCTCTCACACAGGCACCTGCTCTCTCTCTCTCTCTCACACAGGCACCTGCTCTCTCTCTCTCTCACACAGGCACCTGCTCTGTCTCTCTCACACACGCACCTGCTCTGTCTCTCTCACACAGGCACCAGCTCTCTCTCTCACACATGCGCTTGCTCTCTCTCTCTCACACACACAGGCACCTGCTCTCTCTCTCTCACACATGCGCTTGCTCTCTCTCTCTCTCTCACACACACACACACCTGCTCCCTCTCACACACGCACCTGCTCCCCATCTCACACACGCGCACCTGCTCTCCCTCTCTGACACACACACACACCTACTGTCTCTCTCTCTCTCTCTCTCACACGCGTCTGCTGTCTCACGCGCCTGCTCTCCCTCTCTCTCACACGCCTGCTCTTTCTCTCTCACGCGCCTGCTCTCACTCTCTCACACATGCACCTGCTCTCTCTCACTCTCACACAGGCACCTGCTCTCTCTCTCTCACACAGGCGCCTGCTCTCTCTCTCTCACACATGCGCTTGCTCTCTCTCTCTCACACATGCGCTTGCTCTCTCTCTCTCTCACACATGCGCTTGCTCTCTCACTCTCTCACACATGCGCTTGCTCTCTCACTCTCTCACACAGGCACCTGCTCTCTCTCACTCTCACACAGGCACCTGCTCTCTCTCTCTCTCACACAGGCACCTGCTCTCTCTCTCACACACGCACCTGCTCTCTCTCTCACACAGGCACCTGCTCTCTCTCACTCTCACACAGGCACCTGCTCTCTCTCTCTCTCACACACGCGCCTGCTCTCTCTCTCACACACGCGCCTGCTCTCTCTCTCTCTCTCACACACGCACCTGCTCTCTCTCTCACACACGCACCTGCTCTCTCTCTCACACACGCACCTGCTCTCTCTCTCACACACGCACCTGCTCTCTCTCTCTCTCACACACGCACCTGCTCTCTCTCTCACACACACACCTGCTCTCTCTCTCTCTCACACACACACACCTGCTCTCTCTCTCTCTCACACACACACACCTGCTCTCTCTCTCTCTCACACACACACACCTGCTCTCTCTCTCTCTCTCACACACACACCTGCTCTCTCTCTCTCTCTCACACACACACCTGCTCTCTCTCTCTCTCTCTCACACACACACACCTGCTCTCTCTCTCTCACACACACACACCTGCTCTCTCTCTCTCTCTCACACACACACACCTGCTCTCTCTCTCTCTCTCACACACACACACACCTGCTCTCTCTCTCACACACACACCTGCTCTCTCTCTCTCTCACACACACACACCTGCTCTCTCTCTCTCTCACACACACACACCTGCTCTCTCTCTCTCACACACACACCTGCTCGCTCTCTCTCACACACACACACACCTGCTCTCTCTCTCACACACGCACCTGCTCTCTCTCTCACACACGCACCTGCTCTCTCTCTCTCTCACACACGCACCTGCTCTCTCTCTCACACACGCACCTGCTCTCTCTCTCTCTCTCACACACACACCTGCTCTCTCTCTCTCTCTCACACACACACCTGCTCTCTCTCTCTCTCTCACACACACCTGCTCTCTCTCTCTCTCTCACACACACACCTGCTCTCTCTCTCTCTCTCTCACACACACCTGCTCTCTCTCTCTCTCTCACACACACACACCTGCTCTCTCTCTCTCTCTCACACACACACCTGCTCTCTCTCTCTCTCTCACACACACACCTGCTCTCTCTCTCTCTCTCACACACACACCTGCTCTCTCTCTCTCTCTCACACACACACCTGCTCTCTCTCTCTCTCTCACACACACACCTGCTCTCTCTCTCTCTCTCACACACACACCTGCTCTCTCTCTCTCTCTCACACACACACACCTGCTCTCTCTCTCTCTCACACACACACACCTGCTCTCTCTCTCTCTCACACACACACACCTGCTCTCTCTCTCTCTCTCACACACACACCTGCTCTCTCTCTCTCTCTCACACACACACCTGCTCTCTCTCTCTCACACACACACCTGCTCTCTCTCTCTCTCACACACACACCTGCTCTCTCTCTCTCTCACACACACACACCTGCTCTCTCTCTCTCTCACACACACACCTGCTCTCTCTCTCTCTCACACACGCACCTGCTCTCTCTCTCTCTCTCTCACACGCACCTGCTCTCTCTCTCTCACACGCACCTGCTCTCTCTCTCTCACACGCACCTGCTCTCTCTCTCTCTCTCTCTCACACGCACCTGCTCTCTCTCTCTCTCACACGCACCTGCTCTCTCTCTCTCTCACACGCACCTGCTCTCTCTCTCTCTCACACGCACCTGCTCTCTCTCTCTCTCTCTCTCTCACACGCACCTGCGCTCTCTCTCTCTCTCTCACACGCACCTGCTCTCTCTCTCTCACACGCACCTGCTCTCTCTCTCTCTCTCACACGCACCTGCTCTCTCTCTCTCTCTCACACGCACCTGCTCTCTCTCTCTCTCTCACACCACCTGCTCTCTCTCACACCACCTGCTCTCTCTCACACCACCTGCTCTCTCTCTCTCACACACACGCACCGGCTCTCTCTCTCTCACACAGGCACCGGCTCTCTCTCTCTCCCTCACACAGGCACCTGCTTTCTCTCACTCTCACACACAGGCACCTGCTCTATCTCTCTCACACATGCGCTTGCTCTCTCGCTTTCACACAGGCACCTGCTCTCTCTCTCTCTCTCACACAGGCACCTGCTCTCTCTCTCTCTCTCACACAGGCACCTGCTCTCTCTCTCTCTCTCACACAGGCACCTGCTCTCTCTCTCACACACCTGCTCTCTCTCTCTCTCTCTCTCACACAGGCACCTGCTCTTTCTCTCTCACACACGCACCTGCTCTCTCTCTCACACACGCACCTGCTCTCTCTCTCACACACGCACCTGCTCTCTCTCTCACACACGCACCTGCTCTCTCTCTCTCACACACGCACCTGCTCTCTCTCTCACACACGCACCTGCTCTCTCTCTCACACACGCACCTGCTCTCTCTCTCACACACCCACCTGCTCTCTCTCTCACACACCCACCTGCTCTCTCTCTCTCTCACACACGCACCTGCTCTCACTCTCACACGCACCTGCTCTCTCTCTCACACACGCACCTGCTCTCTCTCTCTCTCTCACACACACACCTGCTCTCTCTCTCTCTCTCACACACACACACCTGCTCTCTCTCTCTCTCTCACACACACACCTGCTCTCTCTCTCTCTCACACACACACCTGCTCTCTCTCTCTCTCTCTCACACACACACACCTGCTCTCTCTCTCTCTCTCACACACACACACCTGCTCTCTCTCTCTCTCACACACACACCTGCTCTCTCTCTCTCTCTCACACACACACACCTGCTCTCTCTCTCTCTCTCACACACACACCTGCTCTCTCTCTCTCTCACACACACACACCTGCTCTCTCTCTCTCTCACACACACACACACCTGCTCTCTCTCTCTCTCACACACACACCTGCTCTCTCTCTCTCTCACACACACACCTGCTCTCTCTCTCTCTCACACACACACCTGCTCTCTCTCTCACACACGCACCTGCTCTCTCTCTCACACACGCACCTGCTCTCTCTCTCACACACGCACCTGCTCTCTCTCTCTCTCTCACACACACACCTGCTCTCTCTCTCTCTCTCACACACACACACCTGCTCTCTCTCTCTCTCTCACACACACACCTGCTCTCTCTCTCTCTCACACACACACCTGCTCTCTCTCTCTCTCTCTCACACACACACACCTGCTCTCTCTCTCTCTCTCACACACACACACCTGCTCTCTCTCTCTCTCTCACACACACCTGCTCTCTCTCTCTCTCTCACACACACACACCTGCTCTCTCTCTCTCTCTCACACACACACCTGCTCTCTCTCTCTCTCACACACACACACCTGCTCTCTCTCTCTCTCACACACACACACACCTGCTCTCTCTCTCTCTCACACACACACCTGCTCTCTCTCTCTCTCACACACACACCTGCTCTCTCTCTCTCTCACACACACACCTGCTCTCTCTCTCTCTCACACACACACCTGCTCTCTCTCTCTCACACACACACACCTGCTCTCTCTCTCACACACGCACCTGCTCTCTCTCTCACACACGCACCTGCTCTCTCTCTCACACACGCACCTGCTCTCTCTCTCTCTCTCACACACACACCTGCTCTCTCTCTCTCTCTCACACACACACCTGCTCTCTCTCTCTCTCTCACACACACCTGCTCTCTCTCTCTCTCACACACACACCTGCTCTCTCTCTCTCTCTCTCACACACACCTGCTCTCTCTCTCTCTCTCACACACACACACCTGCTCTCTCTCTCTCTCTCTCACACACACACACCTGCTCTCTCTCTCTCTCTCACACACACACCTGCTCTCTCTCTCTCTCTCACACACACACCTGCTCTCTCTCTCTCTCTCACACACACACCTGCTCTCTCTCTCTCTCTCTCACACACACACCTGCTCTCTCTCTCTCTCTCACACACACACCTGCTCTCTCTCTCTCTCTCACACACACACACCTGCTCTCTCTCTCTCTCACACACACACACCTGCTCTCTCTCTCTCTCACACACACACCTGCTCTCTCTCTCTCTCACACACACACCTGCTCTCTCTCTCTCTCTCACACACACACCTGCTCTCTCTCTCTCTCTCACACACACACCTGCTCTCTCTCTCTCTCTCACACACACCTGCTCTCTCTCTCTCTCTCACACACACACCTGCTCTCTCTCTCTCTCACACACACACCTGCTCTCTCTCTCTCTCACACACACACCTGCTCTCTCTCTCTCTCACACACACACCTGCTCTCTCTCTCTCTCACACACACACCTGCTCTCTCTCTCTCTCACACACACACCTGCTCTCTCTCTCTCTCACACACACACCTGCTCTCTCTCTCTCTCTCTCACACACACACCTGCTCTCTCTCTCTCTCTCTCACACACACACCTGCTCTCTCTCTATCTCACACACGCACCTACTCCCTCACACACACACGCACCTTCTCTCTCTCACACGCACCTGCTCTCTCTCTCACTCACACGCACCGACTCCCTCTCTCTCACACGCACCTGCTCTCACTCTCTCACACAGGCACCTGCTCTCACTCTCTCACACAGGCACCTGCTCTCACTCTCTCACACAGGCACCTGCTCTCACTCTCTCACACACGCACCTGCTCACACTTTCTCACACACGCACCTGCTCTCTCTCTCTCTCTCTCACACGCACCTGCTCTCTCTCTCTCACA
Source organism: Chiloscyllium punctatum (assembly GCF_047496795.1). NCBI lineage: Eukaryota > Metazoa > Chordata > Chondrichthyes > Orectolobiformes > Hemiscylliidae > Chiloscyllium > Chiloscyllium punctatum. The sequence goes on from NC_092753.1 coordinate 53,798,680, forward strand.
CGCACCTGCTCTCTCTCTCTCACACGCACCTGCTCTCTCTCTCTCACACGCACCTGCTCTCTCTCTCTCTCTCTCACACGCACCTGCTCTCTCTCTCTCTCTCACACGCACCTGCTCTCTCTCTCTCTCTCTCTCTCACACACGCACCTGCGCTCTCTCTCTCTCTCTCACACGCACCTGCTCTCTCTCTCTCACACGCACCTGCTCTCTCTCTCTCTCTCACACGCACCTGCTCTCTCTCTCTCTCTCACACCACCTGCTCTCTCTCACACCACCTGCTCTCTCTCACACCACCTGCTCTCTCTCTCTCACACACACGCACCGGCTCTCTCTCTCTCACACAGGCACCGGCTCTCTCTCTCTCCCTCACACAGGCACCTGCTTTCTCTCACTCTCACACACAGGCACCTGCTCTATCTCTCTCACACATGCGCTTGCTCTCTCGCTTTCACACAGGCACCTGCTCTCTCTCTCGCTTTCACACAGGCACCTGCTCTCTCTCTCTCTCTCACACAGGCACCTGCTCTCTCTCTCTCTCTCACACAGGCACCTGCTCTCTCTCTCTCTCTCACACAGGCACCTGCTCTCTCTCTCACACAGGCACCTGCTCTCTCTCTCACACACCTGCTCTCTCTCTCTCTCTCTCTCACACAGGCACCTGCTCTTTCTCTCTCTCACACACGCACCTGCTCTCTCTCTCACACACGCACCTGCTCTCTCTCTCACACACGCACCTGCTCTCTCTCTCACACACGCACCTGCTCTCTCTCTCACACACGCACCTGCTCTCTCTCTCACACACGCACCTGCTCTCTCTCTCACACACGCACCTGCTCTCTCTCTCACACACGCACCTGCTCTCTCTCTCACACACGCACCTGCTCTCTCTCTCTCTCACACACGCACCTGCTCTCTCTCTCTCTCACACACGCACCTGCTCTCTCTCTCTCTCACACACGCACCTGCTCTCACTCTCACACACGCACCTGCTCTCTCTCTCTCTCTCACACACACACCTGCTCTCTCTCTCTCTCTCACACACACACACCTGCTCTCTCTCTCTCTCTCACACACACACCTGCTCTCTCTCTCTCTCTCACACACACACACCTGCTCTCTCTCTCTCTCTCTCACACACACACACCTGCTCTCTCTCTCTCTCTCACACACACACACCTGCTCTCTCTCTCTCTCACACACACACCTGCTCTCTCTCTCTCTCTCACACACACACACCTGCTCTCTCTCTCTCTCTCACACACACACCTGCTCTCTCTCTCTCTCTCACACACACACCTGCTCTCTCTCTCTCTCACACACACGCACCTGCTCTCTCTCTCTCTCACACACACGCACCTGCTCTCTCTCTCTCTCACACACGCACCTGCTCTCACTCTCACACACGCACCTGCTCTCTCTCTCTCTCTCACACACACACCTGCTCTCTCTCTCTCTCTCACACACACACACCTGCTCTCTCTCTCTCTCTCACACACACACCTGCTCTCTCTCTCTCTCTCACACACACACACCTGCTCTCTCTCTCTCTCTCTCACACACACACACCTGCTCTCTCTCTCTCTCTCACACACACACACCTGCTCTCTCTCTCTCTCACACACACACCTGCTCTCTCTCTCTCTCTCACACACACACCTGCTCTCTCTCTCTCTCTCACACACACACCTGCTCTCTCTCTCTCTCACACACACACACCTGCTCTCTCTCTCTCTCACACACCTGCTCTCTCTCTCTCTCACACACACACCTGCTCTCTCTCTCTCTCTCACACACACACCTGCTCTCTCTCTCTCACACACACGCACCTGCTCTCTCTCTCACACACGCACCTGCTCTCTCTCTCACACACGCACCTGCTCTCTCTCTCACACACGCACCTGCTCTCTCTCTCTCTCACACACGCACCTGCTCTCTCTCTCACACACGCACCTGCTCTCTCTCTCTCTCTCACACACACACCTGCTCTCTCTCTCTCTCTCACACACACACCTGCTCTCTCTCTCTCTCTCACACACACACCTGCTCTCTCTCTCTCTCTCACACACACCTGCTCTCTCTCTCTCTCTCACACACACACCTGCTCTCTCTCTCTCTCTCTCTCACACACACCTGCTCTCTCTCTCTCTCTCACACACACACACCTGCTCTCTCTCTCTCTCTCACACACACACACCTGCTCTCTCTCTCTCTCACACACACACCTGCTCTCTCTCTCTCTCTCACACACACACCTGCTCTCTCTCTCTCTCTCACACACACACCTGCTCTCTCTCTCTCTCACACACACACCTGCTCTCTCTCTCTCTCACACACACACCTGCTCTCTCTCTCTCTCTCACACACACACCTGCTCTCTCTCTCTCTCACACACACACCTGCTCTCTCTCTCTCTCACACACACACCTGCTCTCTCTCTCTCTCTCTCTCTCACACACACACCTGCTCTCTCTCTCTCTCTCTCTCTCTCACACACACACCTGCTCTCTCTCTATCTCACACACGCACCTACTCCCTCACACACACACGCACCTTCTCTCTCTCACACGCACCTGCTCTCTCTCTCACTCACACGCACCGACTCCCTCTCTCTCACACGCACCTGCTCTCACTCTCTCACACAGGCACCTGCTCTCACTCTCTCACACAGGCACCTGCTCTCACTCTCTCACACACGCACCTGCTCACACTTTCTCACACACGCACCTGCTCTCTCTCTCTCTCTCTCACACGCACCTGCTCTCTCTCTCACACACGCACCTGCTCTCTCTCTCACACACGCACCTGCTCTCTCTCTCACACACGCACCTGCTCTCTCTCTCACACACGCACCTGCTCTCTCTCTCACACACGCACCTGCTCTCTCTCTCACACACGCACCTGCTCTCTCTCTCACACACGCACCTGCTCTCTCTCTCACACACGCACCTGCTCTCTCTCTCACACACGCACCTGCTCTCTCTCTCACACACGCACCTGCTCTCTCTCTCTCTCACACACGCACCTGCTCTCACTCTCACACACGCACCTGCTCTCTCTCTCTCTCTCACACACACACCTGCTCTCTCTCTCTCTCTCACACACACACCTGCTCTCTCTCTCTCTCTCACACACACACACCTGCTCTCTCTCTCTCTCACACACACACACCTGCTCTCTCTCTCTCTCACACACACACCTGCTCTCTCTCTCTCTCTCACACACACACACCTGCTCTCTCTCTCTCTCTCACACACACACACCTGCTCTCTCTCTCTCTCTCTCACACACACACCTGCTCTCTCTCTCTCTCTCACACACACACCTGCTCTCTCTCTCTCTCTCACACACACACCTGCTCTCTCTCTCTCTCACACACACACCTGCTCTCTCTCTCTCTCACACACACACCTGCTCTCTCTCTCTCTCTCACACACACACCTGCTCTCTCTCTCTCTCACACACACACCTGCTCTCTCTCTCTCTCACACACACACCTGCTCTCTCTCTCTCTCTCTCACACACACACCTGCTCTCTCTCTCTCTCTCTCTCTCACACACACACACCTGCTCTCTCTCTATCTCACACACGCACCTACTCCCTCACACACACACGCACCTTCTCTCTCTCACACGCACCTGCTCTCTCTCTCACTCACACGCACCGACTCCCTCTCTCTCACACGCACCTGCTCTCACTCTCTCACACAGGCACCTGCTCTCACTCTCTCACACAGGCACCTGCTCTCACTCTCTCACACAGGCACCTGCTCTCACTCTCTCACACAGGCACCTGCTCTCACTCTCTCACACAGGCACCTGCTCTCACTCTCTCACACAGGCACCTGCTCTCACTCTCTCACACACGCACCTGCTCACACTTTCTCACACACGCACCTGCTCTCTCTCTCTCTCTCTCACACGCACCTGCTCTCTCTCTCTCACACGCACCTGCTCTCTCTCTCTCTCTCTCACACGCACCTGCTCTCTCTCTCTCTCACACGCACCTGCTCTCTCTCTCTCTCTCTCTCTCTCTCACACGCACCTGCGCTCTCTCTCTCTCTCTCACACGCACCTGCTCTCTCTCTCTCACACGCACCTGCTCTCTCTCTCTCTCTCACACGCACCTGCTCTCTCTCTCTCTCTCACACCACCTGCTCTCTCTCACACCACCTGCTCTCTCTCTCTCACACACACGCACCGGCTCTCTCTCTCTCACACAGGCACCGGCTCTCTCTCTCTCCCTCACACAGGCACCTGCTTTCTCTCACTCTCACACACAGGCACCTGCTCTATCTCTCTCACACAGGCACCTGCTCTCTCTCTCTCTCTCACACAGGCACCTGCTCTCTCTCTCTCTCTCACACAGGCACCTGCTCTCTCTCTCTCTCTCACACAGGCACCTGCTCTCTCTCTCTCTCTCACACAGGCACCTGCTCTCTCTCTCTCTCTCACACACGCACCTGCTCTCTCTCTCACACACGCACCTGCTCTCTCTCTCACACACGCACCTGCTCTCTCTCTCACACACGCACCTGCTCTCTCTCTCACACACGCACCTGCTCTCTCTCTCACACACGCACCTGCTCTCTCTCTCTCTCACGCACCTGCTCTCTCTCTCACACACGCACCTGCTCTCTCTCTCACACACGCACCTGCTCTCTCTCTCTCTCACACACGCACCTGCTCTCACTCTCACACACGCACCTGCTCTCTCTCTCTCTCTCACACACACACCTGCTCTCTCTCTCTCTCTCACACACACACCTGCTCTCTCTCTCTCTCTCTCACACACACACACCTGCTCTCTCTCTCTCTCTCACACACACACACCTGCTCTCTCTCTCTCTCTCACACACACACCTGCTCTCTCTCTCTCTCTCACACACACACCTGCTCTCTCTCTCTCTCTCACACACACACCTGCTCTCTCTCTCTCACACACACACACCTGCTCTCTCTCTCTCTCACACACACACACCTGCTCTCTCTCTCTCTCTCACACACACACCTGCTCTCTCTCTCTCTCACACACACACCTGCTCTCTCTCTCTCTCTCACACAGGCACCTGCTCTCTCTCTCACACACCTGCTCTCTCTCTCTCTCTCTCTCACACAGGCACCTGCTCTTTCTCTCTCACACACGCACCTGCTCTCTCTCTCACACACGCACCTGCTCTCTCTCTCACACACGCACCTGCTCTCTCTCTCACACACGCACCTGCTCTCTCTCTCACACACGCACCTGCTCTCTCTCTCACACACGCACCTGCTCTCTCTCTCTCTCACGCACCTGCTCTCTCTCTCACACACGCACCTGCTCTCTCTCTCTCTCACACACGCACCTGCTCTCACTCTCACACACGCACCTGCTCTCTCTTTCTCTCTCACACACACACCTGCTCTCTCTCTCTCTCTCACACACACACCTGCTCTCTCTCTCTCTCTCTCACACACACACACCTGCTCTCTCTCTCTCTCTCACACACACACACCTGCTCTCTCTCTCTCTCACACACACACCTGCTCTCTCTCTCTCTCTCACACACACACCTGCTCTCTCTCTCTCTCTCACACACACACCTGCTCTCTCTCTCTCTCACACACACACCTGCTCTCTCTCTCTCTCACACACACACACCTGCTCTCTCTCTCTCTCACACACACACACCTGCTCTCTCTCTCTCTCACACACACACACCTGCTCTCTCTCTCTCTCACACACACACACCTGCTCTCTCTCTCTCTCACACACACACCTGCTCTCTCTCTCTCTCACACACACACCTGCTCTCTCTCTCTCACACACACACACCTGCTCTCTCTCTCACACACGCACCTGCTCTCTCTCTCACACACGCACCTGCTCTCTCTCTCTCTCACACACGCACCTGCTCTCTCTCTCTCTCTCACACACACACCTGCTCTCTCTCTCTCTCTCACACACACACCTGCTCTCTCTCTCTCTCTCTCACACACACACACCTGCTCTCTCTCTCTCTCTCACACACACACCTGCTCTCTCTCTCTCTCACACACACACCTGCTCTCTCTCTCTCTCTCACACACACACCTGCTCTCTACTCTCTCTCTCACACACACACACCTGCTCTCTCTCTCTCTCTCACACACACACACCTGCTCTCTCTCTCTCTCTCACACACACACCTGCTCTCTCTCTCTCTCTCACACACACACCTGCTCTCTCTCTCTCTCTCACACACACACCTGCTCTCTCTCTCTCTCTCACACACACACCTGCTCTCTCTCTCTCTCACACACACACACCTGCTCTCTCTCTCTCTCACACACCTGCTCTCTCTCTCTCTCACACACACACCTGCTCTCTCTCTCTCTCTCACACACACACCTGCTCTCTCTCTCTCTCTCACACACACACCTGCTCTCTCTCTCTCTCTCACACACACACCTGCTCTCTCTCTCTCTCTCACACACACACCTGCTCTCTCTCTCTCTCACACACACACCTGCTCTCTCTCTCTCTCACACACACACCTGCTCTCTCTCTCTCTCTCACACACACACCTGCTCTCTCTCTCTCTCACACACACACCTGCTCTCTCTCTCTCTCACACACACACCTGCTCTCTCTCTCTCTCACACACACACCTGCTCTCTCTCTCTCTCACACACACACCTGCTCTCTCTCTCTCTCACACACACACCTGCTCTCTCTCTCTCTCACACACACACCTGCTCTCTCTCTCTCTCACACACACACCTGCTCTCTCTCTCTCTCTCTCACACACAGGCACCTGCTCTATCTCTCTCACACATGCGCTTGCTCTCTCGCTTTCACACAGGCACCTGCTCTCTCTCTCTCTCTCTCACACAGGCACCTGCTCTCTCTCTCTCTCTCACACAGGCACCTGCTCTCTCTCTCTCTCTCACACAGGCACCTGCTCTCTCTCTCACACACCTGCTCTCTCTCTCTCTCTCTCTCACACAGGCACCTGCTCTTTCTCTCTCACACAGGCACCTGCTCTTTCTCTCTCACACACGCACCTGCTCTCTCTCTCACACACGCACCTGCTCTCTCTCTCACACACGCACCTGCTCTCTCTCTCACACACGCACCTGCTCTCTCTCTCTCACACACGCACCTGCTCTCTCTCTCTCTCACGCACCTGCTCTCTCTCTCTCACACGCACCTGCTCTCTCTCTCTCACACGCACCTGCTCTCACTCTCTCACACACGCACCTGCTCTCTCTCTCTCACACGCACCTGCTCTCTCTCTCTCACACGCACCTGCTCTTTCTCTCTCACACGCACCTGCTCTCTCTCTCTCACACGCACCTGCTCTCTCTCTCTCACACGCACCTGCTCTCTCTCTCTCACACGCACCTGCTCTCTCTCTCTCACACGCACCTGCTCTCTCTCTCTCACACACGCACCTGCTCTCTCTCTCTCACACACGCACCTGCTCTCCCTCTCACACACACGCACCTGCTCTCTCTCTCTCACACGCACCTGCTCTCTCTCTCTCACACGCACCTGCTCTCTCTCTCTCTCTCTCTCTCTCTCTCACACGCACGTGCTCTCTCTCTCTCACACAAGCTTCTGCTCTCTCTCTCTCACACACGCACCTGCTTACTCTCTCAAACATGCACCGGCTCTCTCTTCTCACACAAGCGCCTGCTCCCTCTCTCTCACACAAGCGCCTGCTCCCTCTCTCACACACACGCACCTGCTCTCTCTCTCACACACGCACCTGCTCTCTCTCTCTCACACACACGCACCTGCTCTCTCTCTCTCTCACACACACGCACCTGCTCTCTCTCTCTCTCACACACACGCACCTGCTCTCTCTCTCACACACACGCACCTGCTCTCTCTCTCACACACACGCACCTGCTCTCTCTCTCTCACACACACGCACCTGCTCTCTCTCTCTCACACACGCACCTGCTCTCTCTCTCTTACACACACGCACCTGCTCTCTCTCTCTTACACACACGCACCTGCTCTCTCTCTCTCCCTCACACGCGCGCCTGCTCTCTCTCTCTCACACACGCGCGCCTGCTCTCTCTCTCTCTCTCACACGCGCGCCTGCTCTCTCTCTCTCTCTCACACGCGCGCCTGCTCTCTCTCTCTCTCTCACACGCGCGCCTGCTCTCTCTCTCTCTCTCACACGCGCGCCTGCTCTCTCTCTCTCTCTCACACGCGCGCCTGCTCTCTCTCTCTCTCTCACACGCGCGCCTGCTCTCTCTCTCTCTCTCACACGCGCGCCTGCTCTCTCTCTCTCTCTCACACGCGCGCCTGCTCTCTCTCTCTCTCTCACACGCGCGCCTGCTCTCTCTCTCTCTCTCACACGCGCGCCTGCTCTCTCTCTCTCTCTCTCACACGCGCGCCTGCTCTCTCTCTCTCTCTCACACGCGCGCCTGCTCTCTCTCTCTCTCTCACACGCGCGCCTGCTCTCTCTCTCTCTCTCACACGCGCGCCTGCTCTCTCTCTCTCTCTCACACGCGCGCCTGCTCTCTCTCTCTCTCTCACACGCGCGCCTGCTCTCTCTCTCTCTCTCACACGCGCGCCTGCTCTCTCTCTCTCTCTCACACGCGCGCCTGCTCTCTCTCTCTCTCTCACACGCGCGCCTGCTCTCTCTCTCTCTCTCACACGCGCGCCTGCTCTCTCTCTCTCTCTCACACGCGCGCCTGCTCTCTCTCTCTCTCTCACACGCGCACCTGCTCTCTCTCTCTCTCTCACACGCGCACCTGCTCTCTCTCTCTCTCTCACACGCGCACCTGCTCTCTCTCTCTCTCTCTCACACGCGCACCTGCTCTCTCTCTCTCTCTCTCACACGCGCACCTGCTCTCTCTCTCACACACGCACCTGCTCTCTCTCTCACACACGCGCGCACCTGCTCTCTCTCTCACACACGCACCTGCTGTCTCTCTCACACACGCACCTGCTCTCTCTCTCACACACGCACCTGCTCTCTCTCTCACACACGCACCTGCTCTCTCTCTCTCTCACACACTCACCTGCTCCCCATCTCACACACACTCACCTGCTCCCCATCTCACACACGCACCGGCTCCGTCTCTCACACACAGGCACCTGATCTCTCTCACTCTCACATACGCGCCTGCTCTCTCTCTCATACACGCACCCGCTGTCTCTTTCTCTCTCTCTCTCATACACGCACCCGCTGTCTCTTTCTCTCTCTCTCTCATACACACACCCGCTCCCTCTCTCGCTCACACGCACCCGCTCTCTTTCTCTCTCTCACATACACGCACCTGCTCTCTCTCTCTCACATACACGCACCTGCTCTCTCTCACATACACGCACCTGCTCTCTCTCTCACACACACGCACCTGCTCTCTCTCTCACACACACGCACCTGCCCTCTCTCTCACACACACGCACCCGCTCTCTCTCTCACACACACGCACCCGCTCTCTCTCTCACACACGCACCCGCTCTCTCTCACACACGCACCCGCTCTCTCTCTCTCTCACACACACGCACCCGCTCTCTCTCTCTCACACACACGCACCCGCTCTCTCTCTCACACACACGCACCCGCTCTCTCTCTCACACACACGCACCCGCTCTCTCTCTCACACACACGCACCCGCTCTCTCTCTCACACACACGCACCCGCTCTCTCTCTCACACACACGCACCCGCTCTCTCTCTCACACACACGCACCCGCTCTCTCTCTCACACACACGCACCCGCTCTCTCTCACACACGCACCCGCTCTCTCTCTCTCTCACACACACGCACCCGCTCTCTCTCTCTCTCTCTCACACACGCACCCGCTCTCTCTCTCTCTCACACACACGCACCCGCTCTCTCTCACACACGCACCCGCTCTCTCTCTCACACACACGCACCCGCTCTCTCTCTCTCTCACACACACGAACCCGCTCTCTCTCTCTCTCTCACACGCACCCGCTCTCTCTCTCTCTCTCACACGCACCCGCTCTCTCTCTCTCTCTCTCACACACGCACCCGCTCTCTCTCTCTCTCACACACACGCACCCGCTCTCTCTCACACACGCACCCGCTCTCTCTCTCTCTCACACACACGCACCCGCTCTCTCTCTCTCTCTCACACGCACCCGCTCTCTCTCTCTCTCTCACACACGCACCCGCTCTCTCTCTCTCTCACACACACGCACCCGCTCTCTCTCTCTCTCTCTCTCACACACGCACCCGCTCTCTCTCTCTCTCTCTCTCACACACGCACCCGCTCTCTCTCTCTCTCTCTCTCACACACGCACCCGCTCTCTCTCTCTCTCACACACGCACCCGCTCTCTCTCTCTCTCACACACACGCACCCGCTCTCTCTCTCTCTCTCTCACACACGCACCCGCTCTCTCTCTCTCTCACACGCACCCGCTCTCTCTCTCTCTCACACACACACCTGCTCTCTCTCTCTCTCACACACACACCTGCTCTCTCTCTCTCTCACACACACACCTGCTCTCTCTCTCTCTCACACACACACCTGCTCTCTCTCTCTCTCACACACACACCTGCTCTCTCTCTCTCTCACACACACACCTGCTCTCTCTCTCTCTCACACACACACCTGCTCTCTCTCTCTCTCACACACACACCTGCTCTCTCTCTCTCTCACACACACACCTGCTCTCTCTCTCTCTCACACACACACCTGCTCTCTCTCTCTCTCACACACACACCTGCTCTCTCTCTCTCTCACACACACACCTGCTCTCTCTCTCTCTCACACACACACCTGCTCTCTCTCTCTCTCACACACACACCTGCTCTCTCTCTCTCTCTCTCACACACACACCTGCTCTCTCTCTCTCTCTCTCACACACACACCTGCTCTCTCTCTCTCTCTCTCACACACACACCTGCTCTCTCTCTATCTCACACACGCACCTACTCCCTCACACACACACGCACCTTCTCTCTCTCACACGCACCTGCTCTCTCTCTCACTCACACGCACCGACTCCCTCTCTCTCACACGCACCTGCTCTCACTCTCTCACACAGGCACCTGCTCTCACTCTCTCACACAGGCACCTGCTCTCACTCTCTCACACAGGCACCTGCTCTCACTCTCTCACACACGCACCTGCTCACACTTTCTCACACACGCACCTGCTCTCTCTCTCTCTCTCTCACACGCACCTGCTCTCTCTCTCTCACACGCACCTGCTCTCTCTCTCTCACACGCACCTGCTCTCTCTCTCTCTCTCTCTCACACGCACCTGCTCTCTCTCTCTCTCACACGCACCTGCTCTCTCTCTCTCTCACACGCACCTGCTCTCTCTCTCTCTCTCTCTCTCACACGCACCTGCGCTCTCTCTCTCTCTCTCACACGCACCTGCTCTCTCTCTCTCACACGCACCTGCTCTCTCTCTCTCTCTCACACGCACCTGCTCTCTCTCTCTCTCTCACACGCACCTGCTCTCTCTCTCTCTCTCACACCACCTGCTCTCTCTCACACCACCTGCTCTCTCTCTCTCACACACACGCACCGGCTCTCTCTCTCTCACACAGGCACCGGCTCTCTCTCTCTCCCTCACACAGGCACCTGCTTTCTCTCACTCTCACACACAGGCACCTGCTCTATCTCTCTCACACATGCGCTTGCTCTCTCGCTTTCACACAGGCACCTGCTCTCTCTCTCTCTCTCACACAGGCACCTGCTCTCTCTCTCTCTCTCACACAGGCACCTGCTCTCTCTCTCTCTCTCACACAGGCACCTGCTCTCTCTCTCTCTCTCTCACACAGGCACCTGCTCTCTCTCTCACACACCTGCTCTCTCTCTCTCTCTCTCTCACACAGGCACCTGCTCTTTCTCTCTCACACACGCACCTGCTCTCTCTCTCACACACGCACCTGCTCTCTCTCTCACACACGCACCTGCTCTCTCTCTCACACACGCACCTGCTCTCTCTCTCACACACGCACCTGCTCTCTCTCTCTCACACACGCACCTGCTCTCTCTCTCACACACGCACCTGCTCTCTCTCTCACACACGCACCTGCTCTCTCTCTCACACACGCACCTGCTCTCTCTCTCACACACCCACCTGCTCTCTCTCTCTCTCACACACGCACCTGCTCTCACTCTCACACACGCACCTGCTCTCTCTCTCTCTCACACACACACCTGCTCTCTCTCTCTCTCTCACACACACACCTGCTCTCTCTCTCTCTCTCACACACACACACCTGCTCTCTCTCTCTCTCTCACACACACACCTGCTCTCTCTCTCTCTCACACACACACCTGCTCTCTCTCTCTCTCACACACACACACCTGCTCTCTCTCTCTCTCACACACACACACACCTGCTCTCTCTCTCTCTCACACACACACCTGCTCTCTCTCTCTCTCACACACACACCTGCTCTCTCTCTCTCTCACACACACACCTGCTCTCTCTCTCTCTCACACACACACCTGCTCTCTCTCTCTCACACACACACACCTGCTCTCTCTCTCACACACGCACCTGCTCTCTCTCTCACACACGCACCTGCTCTCTCTCTCACACACGCACCTGCTCTCTCTCTCTCTCTCACACACACACCTGCTCTCTCTCTCTCTCTCACACACACACCTGCTCTCTCTCTCTCTCTCACACACACCTGCTCTCTCTCTCTCTCACACACACACCTGCTCTCTCTCTCTCTCTCTCACACACACCTGCTCTCTCTCTCTCTCTCACACACACACACCTGCTCTCTCTCTCTCTCTCACACACACACACCTGCTCTCTCTCTCTCTCTCACACACACACCTGCTCTCTCTCTCTCTCTCACACACACACCTGCTCTCTCTCTCTCTCTCACACACACACCTGCTCTCTCTCTCTCTCTCACACACACACCTGCTCTCTCTCTCTCTCTCACACACACACCTGCTCTCTCTCTCTCTCACACACACACACCTGCTCTCTCTCTCTCTCACACACACACACACCTGCTCTCTCTCTCTCTCACACACACACCTGCTCTCTCTCTCTCTCACACACACACCTGCTCTCTCTCTCTCTCACACACACACCTGCTCTCTCTCTCTCTCTCACACACACACCTGCTCTCTCTCTCTCTCTCACACACACACCTGCTCTCTCTCTCTCTCTCACACACACCTGCTCTCTCTCTCTCTCTCACACACACACCTGCTCTCTCTCTCTCTCACACACACACCTGCTCTCTCTCTCTCTCACACACACACCTGCTCTCTCTCTCTCTCACACACACACCTGCTCTCTCTCTCTCTCACACACACACCTGCTCTCTCTCTCTCTCACACACACACCTGCTCTCTCTCTCTCTCTCTCACACACACACCTGCTCTCTCTCTCTCTCTCTCACACACACACCTGCTCTCTCTCTATCTCACACACGCACCTACTCCCTCACACACACACGCACCTTCTCTCTCTCACACGCACCTGCTCTCTCTCTCACTCACACGCACCGACTCCCTCTCTCTCACACGCACCTGCTCTCACTCTCTCACACAGGCACCTGCTCTCACTCTCTCACACAGGCACCTGCTCTCACTCTCTCACACAGGCACCTGCTCTCACTCTCTCACACAGGCACCTGCTCTCACTCTCTCACACACGCACCTGCTCACACTTTCTCACACACGCACCTGCTCTCTCTCTCTCTCTCTCACACGCACCTGCTCTCTCTCTCTCACACGCACCTGCTCTCTCTCTCTCACACGCACCTGCTCTCTCTCTCTCACACGCACCTGCTCTCTCTCTCTCACACGCACCTGCTCTCTCTCTCTCACACGCACCTGCTCTCTCTCTCTCTCTCTCACACGCACCTGCTCTCTCTCTCTCTCTCTCACACGCACCTGCTCTCTCTCTCTCTCTCTCTCTCACACACGCACCTGCGCTCTCTCTCTCTCTCTCACACGCACCTGCTCTCTCTCTCTCACACGCACCTGCTCTCTCTCTCTCTCTCACACGCACCTGCTCTCTCTCTCTCTCTCACACCACCTGCTCTCTCTCACACCACCTGCTCTCTCTCTCTCACACACACGCACCGGCTCTCTCTCTCTCACACAGGCACCGGCTCTCTCTCTCTCCCTCACACAGGCACCTGCTTTCTCTCACTCTCACACACAGGCACCTGCTCTATCTCTCTCACACATGCGCTTGCTCTCTCGCTTTCACACAGGCACCTGCTCTCTCTCTCGCTTTCACACAGGCACCTGCTCTCTCTCTCTCTCTCACACAGGCACCTGCTCTCTCTCTCTCTCTCACACAGGCACCTGCTCTCTCTCTCTCTCTCACACAGGCACCTGCTCTCTCTCTCACACAGGCACCTGCTCTCTCTCTCACACACCTGCTCTCTCTCTCTCTCTCTCTCACACAGGCACCTGCTCTTTCTCTCTCACACACGCACCTGCTCTCTCTCTCACACACGCACCTGCTCTCTCTCTCACACACGCACCTGCTCTCTCTCTCACACACGCACCTGCTCTCTCTCTCACACACGCACCTGCTCTCTCTCTCACACACGCACCTGCTCTCTCTCTCACACACGCACCTGCTCTCTCTCTCACACACGCACCTGCTCTCTCTCTCACACACGCACCTGCTCTCTCTCTCACACACGCACCTGCTCTCTCTCTCACACACGCACCTGCTCTCTCTCTCTCTCACACACGCACCTGCTCTCTCTCTCTCTCACACACGCACCTGCTCTCTCTCTCTCTCACACACGCACCTGCTCTCACTCTCACACACGCACCTGCTCTCTCTCTCTCTCTCACACACACACCTGCTCTCTCTCTCTCTCTCACACACACACACCTGCTCTCTCTCTCTCTCTCACACACACACACCTGCTCTCTCTCTCTCTCTCACACACACACACCTGCTCTCTCTCTCTCTCTCTCACACACACACACCTGCTCTCTCTCTCTCTCTCACACACACACACACCTGCTCTCTCTCTCTCTCTCACACACACACACCTGCTCTCTCTCTCTCTCACACACACACCTGCTCTCTCTCTCTCTCTCACACACACACACCTGCTCTCTCTCTCTCTCTCACACACACACCTGCTCTCTCTCTCTCTCTCACACACACACCTGCTCTCTCTCTCTCTCACACACACACACCTGCTCTCTCTCTCTCTCACACACCTGCTCTCTCTCTCTCTCACACACACACACCTGCTCTCTCTCTCTCTCTCACACACACACCTGCTCTCTCTCTCTCACACACACGCACCTGCTCTCTCTCTCACACACGCACCTGCTCTCTCTCTCACACACGCACCTGCTCTCTCTCTCACACACGCACCTGCTCTCTCTCTCTCTCACACACGCACCTGCTCTCTCTCTCACACACGCACCTGCTCTCTCTCTCTCTCTCACACACACACCTGCTCTCTCTCTCTCTCTCACACACACACCTGCTCTCTCTCTCTCTCTCACACACACACCTGCTCTCTCTCTCTCTCTCACACACACCTGCTCTCTCTCTCTCTCTCACACACACACCTGCTCTCTCTCTCTCTCTCTCTCACACACACCTGCTCTCTCTCTCTCTCTCACACACACACACCTGCTCTCTCTCTCTCTCTCACACACACACACCTGCTCTCTCTCTCTCTCACACACACACCTGCTCTCTCTCTCTCTCTCACACACACACCTGCTCTCTCTCTCTCTCTCACACACACACCTGCTCTCTCTCTCTCTCTCACACACACACACCTGCTCTCTCTCTCTCTCACACACACACACCTGCTCTCTCTCTCTCACACACACACCTGCTCTCTCTCTCTCTCACACACACACCTGCTCTCTCTCTCACACACACACCTGCTCTCTCTCTCGCTCTCACACACACACCTGCTCTCTCTCTCTCTCACACACACACCTGCTCTCTCTCTCTCTCACACACACACCTGCTCTCTCTCTCTCTCACACACACACCTGCTCTCTCTCTCTCTCACACACACACCTGCTCTCTCTCTCTCTCACACACACACCTGCTCTCTCTCTCTCTCACACACACACCTGCTCTCTCTCTCTCTCACACACACACCTGCTCTCTCTCTCTCTCTCTCACACACACACCTGCTCTCTCTCTATCTCACACACGCACCTTCTCTCTCTCACACGCACCTGCTCTCTCTCTCTCTCACACGCACCTGCTCTCTCTCTCACTCACACGCACCGACTCCCTCTCTCTCACACAGGCACCTGCTCTCACTCTCTCACACACGCACCTGCTCACACTTTCTCACACACGCACCTGCTCTCTCTCTCTCTCTCTCACACGCACCTGCTCTCTCTCTCTCACACGCACCTGCTCTCTCTCTCTCACACGCACCTGCTCTCTCTCTCTCTCTCACACACGCACCTGCTCTCTCTCTCACACACGCACCTGCTCTCTCTCTCACACACGCACCTGCTCTCTCTCTCACACACGCACCTGCTCTCTCTCTCACACACGCACCTGCTCTCTCTCTCACACACGCACCTGCTCTCTCTCTCACACACGCACCTGCTCTCTCTCTCACACACGCACCTGCTCTCTCTCTCACACACGCACCTGCTCTCTCTCTCACACACGCACCTGCTCTCTCTCTCACACACGCACCTGCTCTCTCTCTCACACACGCACCTGCTCTCTCTCTCACACACGCACCTGCTCTCTCTCTCACACACGCACCTGCTCTCTCTCTCACACACGCACCTGCTCTCTCTCTCACACACGCACCTGCTCTCTCTCTCACACACGCACCTGCTCTCTCTCTCACACACGCACCTGCTCTCTCTCTCTCTCACACACGCACCTGCTCTCACTCTCACACACGCACCTGCTCTCTCTCTCTCTCTCACACACACACCTGCTCTCTCTCTCTCTCTCACACACACACCTGCTCTCTCTCTCTCTCTCACACACACACCTGCTCTCTCTCTCTCTCTCACACACACACACCTGCTCTCTCTCTCTCTCTCTCACACACACACCTGCTCTCTCTCTCTCTCTCACACACACACCTGCTCTCTCTCTCTCTCTCACACACACACCTGCTCTCTCTCTCTCTCACACACACACCTGCTCTCTCTCTCTCTCACACACACACCTGCTCTCTCTCTCTCACACACACACCTGCTCTCTCTCTCTCTCACACACACACCTGCTCTCTCTCTCTCTCACACACACACCTGCTCTCTCTCTCTCTCTCTCTCTCACACACACACCTGCTCTCTCTCTCTCTCTCTCTCTCACACACACACCTGCTCTCTCTCTATCTCACACACGCACCTACTCCCTCACACACACACGCACCTTCTCTCTCTCACACGCACCTGCTCTCTCTCTCACTCACACGCACCGACTCCCTCTCTCTCACACGCACCTGCTCTCACTCTCTCACACAGGCACCTGCTCTCACTCTCTCACACAGGCACCTGCTCTCACTCTCTCACACAGGCACCTGCTCTCACTCTCTCACACAGGCACCTGCTCTCACTCTCTCACACAGGCACCTGCTCTCACTCTCTCACACACGCACCTGCTCACACTTTCTCACACACGCACCTGCTCTCTCTCTCTCTCTCTCACACGCACCTGCTCTCTCTCTCTCACACGCACCTGCTCTCTCTCTCTCACACGCACCTGCTCTCTCTCTCTCTCTCTCACACGCACCTGCTCTCTCTCTCTCTCACACGCACCTGCTCTCTCTCTCTCTCTCTCTCTCTCACACGCACCTGCGCTCTCTCTCTCTCTCTCACACGCACCTGCTCTCTCTCTCTCACACGCACCTGCTCTCTCTCTCTCTCTCACACGCACCTGCTCTCTCTCTCTCTCTCACACCACCTGCTCTCTCTCACACCACCTGCTCTCTCTCTCTCACACACACGCACCGGCTCTCTCTCTCTCACACAGGCACCGGCTCTCTCTCTCTCCCTCACACAGGCACCTGCTTTCTCTCACTCTCACACACAGGCACCTGCTCTATCTCTCTCACACAGGCACCTGCTCTCTCTCTCTCTCTCACACAGGCACCTGCTCTCTCTCTCTCTCTCACACAGGCACCTGCTCTCTCTCTCTCTCTCTCACACAGGCACCTGCTCTCTCTCTCTCTCTCACACAGGCACCTGCTCTCTCTCTCTCTCTCACACAGGCACCTGCTCTCTCTCTCTCTCTCACACACGCACCTGCTCTCTCTCTCACACACGCACCTGCTCTCTCTCTCACACACGCACCTGCTCTCTCTCTCACACACGCACCTGCTCTCTCTCTCACACACGCACCTGCTCTCTCTCTCTCTCACGCACCTGCTCTCTCTCTCACACACGCACCTGCTCTCTCTCTCTCTCACACACGCACCTGCTCTCACTCTCACACACGCACCTGCTCTCTCTCTCTCTCTCACACACACACCTGCTCTCTCTCTCTCTCTCACACACACACCTGCTCTCTCTCTCTCTCTCTCACACACACACACCTGCTCTCTCTCTCTCTCTCACACACACACACCTGCTCTCTCTCTCTCTCTCACACACACACCTGCTCTCTCTCTCTCTCTCACACACACACCTGCTCTCTCTCTCTCTCTCACACACACACCTGCTCTCTCTCTCTCTCTCACACACACACCTGCTCTCTCTCTCTCTCTCACACACACACACCTGCTCTCTCTCTCTCTCACACACACACACCTGCTCTCTCTCTCTCTCTCACACACACACCTGCTCTCTCTCTCTCTCACACACACACCTGCTCTCTCTCTCTCTCTCACACAGGCACCTGCTCTCTCTCTCACACACCTGCTCTCTCTCTCTCTCTCTCTCACACAGGCACCTGCTCTTTCTCTCTCACACACGCACCTGCTCTCTCTCTCACACACGCACCTGCTCTCTCTCTCACACACGCACCTGCTCTCTCTCTCACACACGCACCTGCTCTCTCTCTCACACACGCACCTGCTCTCTCTCTCACACACGCACCTGCTCTCTCTCTCTCACACACGCACCTGCTCTCTCTCTCACACACGCACCTGCTCTCTCTCTCTCTCACACACGCACCTGCTCTCTCTCTCTCTCTCACACACACACCTGCTCTCTCTCTCTCTCTCACACACACACCTGCTCTCTCTCTCTCTCTCTCACACACGCACCTGCTCTCTCTTTCTCTCTCACACACACACCTGCTCTCTCTCTCTCTCTCACACACACACCTGCTCTCTCTCTCTCTCTCTCACACACACACACCTGCTCTCTCTCTCTCTCTCACACACACACACCTGCTCTCTCTCTCTCTCACACACACACCTGCTCTCTCTCTCTCTCTCACACACACACCTGCTCTCTCTCTCTCTCTCACACACACACCTGCTCTCTCTCTCTCTCTCACACACACACCTGCTCTCTCTCTCTCTCACACACACACCTGCTCTCTCTCTCTCTCACACACACACACCTGCTCTCTCTCTCTCACACACACACACCTGCTCTCTCTCTCTCTCACACACACACACCTGCTCTCTCTCTCTCTCACACACACACACCTGCTCTCTCTCTCTCTCACACACACACCTGCTCTCTCTCTCTCTCACACACACACCTGCTCTCTCTCTCTCACACACACACACCTGCTCTCTCTCTCACACACGCACCTGCTCTCTCTCTCACACACGCACCTGCTCTCTCTCTCTCTCACACACGCACCTGCTCTCTCTCTCTCTCTCACACACACACCTGCTCTCTCTCTCTCTCTCACACACACACCTGCTCTCTCTCTCTCTCTCTCACACACACACACCTGCTCTCTCTCTCTCTCTCACACACACACCTGCTCTCTCTCTCTCTCACACACACACCTGCTCTCTCTCTCTCTCTCACACACACACCTGCTCTCTCTCTCTCTCTCACACACACACACCTGCTCTCTCTCTCTCTCTCACACACACACACCTGCTCTCTCTCTCTCTCTCACACACACACCTGCTCTCTCTCTCTCTCTCACACACACACCTGCTCTCTCTCTCTCTCTCACACACACACCTGCTCTCTCTCTCTCTCTCACACACACACCTGCTCTCTCTCTCTCTCACACACACACACCTGCTCTCTCTCTCTCTCACACACCTGCTCTCTCTCTCTCTCACACACACACCTGCTCTCTCTCTCTCTCTCACACACACACCTGCTCTCTCTCTCTCTCTCACACACACACCTGCTCTCTCTCTCTCTCTCACACACACACCTGCTCTCTCTCTCTCTCTCACACACACACCTGCTCTCTCTCTCTCTCACACACACACCTGCTCTCTCTCTCTCTCACACACACACCTGCTCTCTCTCTCTCTCTCACACACACACCTGCTCTCTCTCTCTCTCACACACACACCTGCTCTCTCTCTCTCTCACACACACACCTGCTCTCTCTCTCTCTCACACACACACCTGCTCTCTCTCTCTCTCACACACACACCTGCTCTCTCTCTCTCTCACACACACACCTGCTCTCTCTCTCTCTCACACACAGGCACCTGCTCTATCTCTCTCACACATGCGCTTGCTCTCTCGCTTTCACACAGGCACCTGCTCTCTCTCTCTCTCTCTCACACAGGCACCTGCTCTCTCTCTCTCTCTCACACAGGCACCTGCTCTCTCTCTCTCTCTCACACAGGCACCTGCTCTCTCTCTCACACACCTGCTCTCTCTCTCTCTCTCTCTCACACAGGCACCTGCTCTTTCTCTCTCACACAGGCACCTGCTCTTTCTCTCTCACACACGCACCTGCTCTCTCTCTCACACACGCACCTGCTCTCTCTCTCACACACGCACCTGCTCTCTCTCTCACACACGCACCTGCTCTCTCTCTCACACACGCACCTGCTCTCTCTCTCTCACACACGCACCTGCTCTCTCTCTCTCTCACGCACCTGCTCTCTCTCTCTCACACGCACCTGCTCTCTCTCTCTCACACGCACCTGCTCTCTCTCTCTCACACGCACCTGCTCTCTCTCTCTCACACGCACCTGCTCTCTCTCTCTCACACGCACCTGCTCTCTCTCTCTCACACGCACCTGCTCTTTCTCTCTCACACGCACCTGCTCTCTCTCTCTCACACGCACCTGCTCTCTCTCTCTCACACGCACCTGCTCTCTCTCTCTCACACGCACCTGCTCTCTCTCTCTCACACGCACCTGCTCTCTCTCTCTCACACACGCACCTGCTCTCTCTCTCTCACACACGCACCTGCTCTCCCTCTCACACACACGCACCTGCTCTCTCTCTCTCACACGCACCTGCTCTCTCTCTCTCACACGCACCTGCTCTCTCTCTCTCTCTCTCTCTCTCTCTCACACGCACGTGCTCTCTCTCTCTCACACAAGCTTCTGCTCTCTCTCTCTCACACACGCACCTGCTTACTCTCTCAAACATGCACCGGCTCTCTCTTCTCACACAAGCGCCTGCTCCCTCTCTCTCACACAAGCGCCTGCTCCCTCTCTCACACACACGCACCTGCTCTCTCTCTCACACACGCACCTGCTCTCTCTCTCTCACACACACGCACCTGCTCTCTCTCTCTCTCACACACACGCACCTGCTCTCTCTCTCTCTCACACACACGCACCTGCTCTCTCTCTCACACACACGCACCTGCTCTCTCTCTCACACACACGCACCTGCTCTCTCTCTCTCACACACACGCACCTGCTCTCTCTCTCTCACACGCGCACCTGCTCTCTCTCTCTTACACACACGCACCTGCTCTCTCTCTCTTACACACACGCACCTGCTCTCTCTCTCTCCCTCACACGCGCGCCTGCTCTCTCTCTCTCACACACGCGCGCCTGCTCTCTCTCTCTCTCTCACACGCGCGCCTGCTCTCTCTCTCTCTCTCACACGCGCGCCTGCTCTCTCTCTCTCTCTCACACGCGCGCCTGCTCTCTCTCTCTCTCTCACACGCGCGCCTGCTCTCTCTCTCTCTCTCACACGCGCGCCTGCTCTCTCTCTCTCTCTCACACGCGCGCCTGCTCTCTCTCTCTCTCTCACACGCGCGCCTGCTCTCTCTCTCTCTCTCACACGCGCGCCTGCTCTCTCTCTCTCTCTCTCACACGCGCGCCTGCTCTCTCTCTCTCTCTCACACGCGCGCCTGCTCTCTCTCTCTCTCTCACACGCGCGCCTGCTCTCTCTCTCTCTCTCACACGCGCGCCTGCTCTCTCTCTCTCTCTCACACGCGCGCCTGCTCTCTCTCTCTCTCTCACACGCGCGCCTGCTCTCTCTCTCTCTCTCACACGCGCGCCTGCTCTCTCTCTCTCTCTCACACGCGCGCCTGCTCTCTCTCTCTCTCTCACACGCGCGCCTGCTCTCTCTCTCTCTCTCTCACACGCGCACCTGCTCTCTCTCTCTCTCTCACACGCGCACCTGCTCTCTCTCTCTCTCTCACACGCGCACCTGCTCTCTCTCTCTCACACGCGCACCTGCTCTCTCTCTCTCTCTCTCACACGCGCACCTGCTCTCTCTCTCACACACGCACCTGCTCTCTCTCTCACACACGCGCGCACCTGCTCTCTCTCTCACACACGCACCTGCTGTCTCTCTCACACACGCACCTGCTCTCTCTCTCACACACGCACCTGCTCTCTCTCTCACACACGCACCTGCTCTCTCTCTCACACACGCACCTGCTCTCTCTCTCTCTCACACACTCACCTGCTCCCCATCTCACACACACTCACCTGCTCCCCATCTCACACACGCACCGGCTCCGTCTCTCACACACAGGCACCTGATCTCTCTCACTCTCACATACGCGCCTGCTCTCTCTCTCATACACGCACCCGCTGTCTCTTTCTCTCTCTCTCTCATACACGCACCCGCTGTCTCTTTCTCTCTCTCTCTCATACACACACCCGCTCCCTCTCTCGCTCACACGCACCCGCTCTCTTTCTCTCACATACACGCACCTGCTCTCTCTCACATACACGCACCTGCTCTCTCTCTCACACACACGCACCTGCTCTCTCTCTCACACACACGCACCTGCCCTCTCTCTCACACACACGCACCCGCTCTCTCTCTCACACACACGCACCCGCTCTCTCTCTCACACACGCACCCGCTCTCTCTCTCTCTCACACACACGCACCCGCTCTCTCTCTCTCTCACACACACGCACCCGCTCTCTCTCTCTCTCTCACACACACGCACCCGCTCTCTCTCTCACACACACGCACCCGCTCTCTCTCTCACACACACGCACCCGCTCTCTCTCTCACACACACGCACCCGCTCTCTCTCTCACACACACGCACCCGCTCTCTCTCTCACACACACGCACCCGCTCTCTCTCTCACACACACGCACCCGCTCTCTCTCTCACACACACGCACCCGCTCTCTCTCTCACACACACGCACCCGCTCTCTCTCACACACGCACCCGCTCTCTCTCTCTCTCACACACACGCACCCGCTCTCTCTCTCTCTCACACACGCACCCGCTCTCTCTCTCTCTCTCTCACACACGCACCCGCTCTCTCTCTCTCTCACACACACGCACCCGCTCTCTCTCACACACGCACCCGCTCTCTCTCTCACACACACGCACCCGCTCTCTCTCTCTCTCACACACACGAACCCGCTCTCTCTCTCTCTCTCACACGCACCCGCTCTCTCTCTCTCTCTCTCACACACGCACCCGCTCTCTCTCTCTCTCACACACACGCACCCGCTCTCTCTCACACACGCACCCGCTCTCTCTCTCTCTCACACACACGCACCCGCTCTCTCTCTCTCTCTCACACGCACCCGCTCTCTCTCTCTCTCTCACACACGCACCCGCTCTCTCTCTCTCTCACACACACGCACCCGCTCTCTCTCTCTCTCTCTCTCACACACGCACCCGCTCTCTCTCTCTCTCTCTCTCACACACGCACCCGCTCTCTCTCTCTCTCTCTCTCACACACGCACCCGCTCTCTCTCTCTCTCTCTCACACACGCACCCGCTCTCTCTCTCTCTCACACACGCACCCGCTCTCTCTCTCTCTCACACACACGCACCCGCTCTCTCTCTCTCTCTCTCACACACGCACCCGCTCTCTCTCTCTCTCACACGCACCCGCTCTCTCTCACACACGCACCCGCTCTCTCTCTCACACACACGCACCCGCTCTCTCTCTCTCTCACACACACGAACCCGCTCTCTCTCTCTCTCTCACACGCACCCGCTCTCTCTCTCTCTCTCTCACACACGCACCCGCTCTCTCTCTCTCTCACACACACGCACCCGCTCTCTCTCACACACGCACCCGCTCTCTCTCTCTCTCACACACACGCACCCGCTCTCTCTCTCTCTCTCACACGCACCCGCTCTCTCTCTCTCTCTCACACACGCACCCGCTCTCTCTCTCTCTCACACACACGCACCCGCTCTCTCTCTCTCTCTCTCTCACACACGCACCCGCTCTCTCTCTCTCTCTCTCTCACACACGCACCCGCTCTCTCTCTCACACACGCACCCGCTCTCTCTCTCTCTCTCTCATACACGCACCCGCTCTCTCTCTCTCATACACGCACCCGCTGTCTCTTTCTCTCTCTCTCTCATACACGCACCCGCTCTCTTTCTCTCTCTCATACACGCACCTGCTCTCTCTCTCTCACACACACGCACCCGCTCTCTCTCTCTCTGATACACGCACCCGCTGTCTCTTTCTCTCTCTCTCACATACACGCACCCGCTCACTCTCTCTCTCTCACACACACGCGCCCGCTCTCTCTCTCTCGCACACACGCGCCCGCTCTCTCTCTCGCACACACGCGCCCGCTCTCTCTCTCGCACACACGCGCCCGCTCTCTCTCTCGCACACACGCGCCCGCTCTCTCTCTCGCACACACGCGCCCGCTCTCTCTCTCGCACACACGCGCCCGCTCTCTCTCTCGCACACACGCGCCCGCTCTCTCTCTCGCACACACGCGCCCGCTCTCTCTCTCGCACACACGCGCCCGCTCTCTCTCTCGCACACACGCGCCCGCTCTCTCTCTCTCACACACGCGCCCGCTCTCTCTCTCTCACACACGCGCCTGCTCTCTCTCTCTCACACACGCGCCTGCTCTCTCTCTCTCACACACTCGCCTGCTCTCTCTCTCTCTCACACACACGCGCCTGCTCTCTCTCTCTCTCACACACGCGCCTGCTCTCTCTCACACACGCGCCTGCTCTCTCTCTCTCACACACGCGCCTGCTCTCTCTCTCTCACACACGCGCCTGCTCTCTCTCTCTCACACACACGCACCCGCTCTCTCTCTCTCACACACACGCACCCGCTCTCTCTCTCTCACACACACGCACCCGCTCTCTCTCTCATACACGCACCCGCTCTCTCTTTCTCTCTCTCTCTCTCATACACACACCCGCTCCCTCTCTCGCTCACACGCACCCGCTCTCTTTCTCTCTCTCACATACACGCACCTGCTCTCTCTCTCTCTCACATACATGCACCTGCTCTCTCTCTCTCTCACATACACGCACCTGCTCTCTCTCTCTCTCACACACACGCACCTGCTCTCTCTCTCTCACACACGCACCTGCTCTCTCTCTCTCACACACACGCAACTGCTCTCTCTCTCTCACACACATACACGCACCTGCTCTCTCTCTCTCTCACACATACACGCACCTGCTCTCTCTCTCTCACACACACGCACCTGCTCTCTCTCTCTCTCTCACATACACGCACCTGCTCTATCTCTCCCCCTCACACATACACACACTCGCGCACTCTCTCTCATACACGCACCTGCTCTCTCTCTCTCTCACACACGCACCCGCTGTCTCTCTCTCTCTCACACACGCACCCGCTCGCTCTCGCTCATACACGCAACCGCTCGCTCGCTCTCGCTCATACACGCAACCGCTCGCTCTCGCTCATACACGCAACCGCTCGCTCGCTCACGCTCATACACGCAACCGCTCGCTCGCTCTCGCTCATACACGCAACCGCTCACTCGCTCTCGCTCATACACGCAACCGCTCGCTCTCGCTCATACACGCAACCGCTTGCTCGCTCTCTCTCTCACATACACGCACCTGCTCCCTCTCTCTCCCTCTCACACACACACACTCGCGCTCTCTCTCTCACACACGCACCCGCTGTCTCTCTCTCTCACACACGCACCCGCTCGCTCTCTCTCTCTCACACACGCGCCCGCTGTCTCTCTCTCTCACACACGCGCCCGCTCGCTCTCTCTCTCTCACACACACGCACCCGCGCTCTCTCTCTCTCTCTCTCACACACACGCACCCGCGCTCTCTCTCACACACGCACCCGCTCTCTCTCTCTCTCTCACACACACACCTGCTCTCTCTCTCTCTCTCTCTCACACACACACACCTGCTCTCTCTCTCTCTCTCACACACACACACCTGCTCTCTCTCTCTCTCACACACACACCTGCTCTCTCTCTCTCTCTCACACACACACACCTGCTCTCTCTCTCTCTCACACACACACACCTGCTCTCTCTCTCTCTCACTCTCTCTCTCTCTCTCACACACACACACCTGCTCTCTCTCTCTCTCACACACACACACCTGCTCTCTCTCTCTCTCACACACACACACCTGCTCTCTCTCTCTCTCACACACACACACCTGCTCTCTCTCTCTCTCACACACACACCTGCTCTCTCTCTCTCTCACACACACACCTGCTCTCTCTCTCTCACACACACACCTGCTCTCTCTCTCACACACGCACCTGCTCTCTCTCTCACACACGCACCTGCTCTCTCTCTCACACACGCACCTGCTCTCTCTCTCTCTCACACACGCACCTGCTCTCTCTCTCACACACGCACCTGCTCTCTCTCTCTCTCTCACACACACACCTGCTCTCTCTCTCTCTCTCTCACACACACCTGCTCTCTCTCTCTCTCTCACACACACACCTGCTCTCTCTCTCTCTCTCTCACACACACCTGCTCTCTCTCTCTCTCTCTCTCACACACACCTGCTCTCTCTCTCTCTCTCACACACACACACCTGCTCTCTCTCTCTCTCTCACACACACACACCTGCTCTCTCTCTCTCTCTCACACACACACCTGCTCTCTCTCTCTCTCTCACACACACACCTGCTCTCTCTCTCTCTCTCACACACACACCTGCTCTCTCTCTCTCTCTCACACACACACCTGCTCTCTCTCTCTCTCTCACACACACACACCTGCTCTCTCTCTCTCTCACACACACACACCTGCTCTCTCTCTCTCTCACACACACACCTGCTCTCTCTCTCTCTCTCACACACACACCTGCTCTCTCTCTCTCTCTCACACACACACCTGCTCTCTCTCTCTCTCTCACACACACACCTGCTCTCTCTCTCTCTCTCACACACACACCTGCTCTCTCTCTCTCTCACACACACACCTGCTCTCTCTCTCTCTCACACACACACCTGCTCTCTCTCTCTCTCACACACACACCTGCTCTCTCTCTCTCTCTCTCACACACACACCTGCTCTCTCTCTCTCACACACACACCTGCTCTCTCTCTCTCACACACACACCTGCTCTCTCTCTATCTCACACACGCACCTACTCCCTCACACACACACGCACCTTCTCTCTCTCACACGCACCTGCTCTCTCTCTCACTCACACGCACCGACTCCCTCTCTCTCACACGCACCTGCTCTCACTCTCTCACACAGGCACCTGCTCTCACTCTCTCACACAGGCACCTGCTCTCACTCTCTCACACAGGCACCTGCTCTCACTCTCTCACACAGGCACCTGCTCTCACTCTCTCACACAGGCACCTGCTCTCACTCTCTCACACGCACCTGCTCACACTTTCTCACACACGCACCTGCTCTCTCTCTCTCACACGCACCTGCTCTCTCTCTCTCACACGCACCTGCTCTCTCTCTCTCTCTCTCACACGCACCTGCTCTCTCTCTCACACACGCACCTGCTCTCTCTCTCACACACGCACCTGCTCTCTCTCTCACACACGCACCTGCTCTCTCTCTCACACACGCACCTGCTCTCTCTCTCACACACGCACCTGCTCTCTCTCTCACACACGCACCTGCTCTCTCTCTCTCACACACACGCACCTGCTCTCACTCTCACACACGCACCTGCTCTCTCTCTCTCTCTCACACACACACCTGCTCTCTCTCTCACACACGCACCTGCTCTCTCTCTCACACACGCACCTGCTCTCTCTCTCACACACGCACCTGCTCTCTCTCTCACACACGCACCTGCTCTCTCTCTCACACACGCACCTGCTCTCTCTCTCACACACGCACCTGCTCTCTCTCTCTCTCACACACGCACCTGCTCTCTCTCTCACACACGCACCTGCTCTCTCTCTCACACACGCACCTGCTCTCACTCTCACACACGCACCTGCTCTCTCTCTCTCTCTCACACACACACCTGCTCTCTCTCTCTCTCTCACACACACACCTGCTCTCTCTCTCTCTCTCACACACACACACCTGCTCTCTCTCTCTCTCACACACACACACCTGCTCTCTCTCTCTCACACACACACCTGCTCTCTCTCTCTCTCTCACACACACACACCTGCTCTCTCTCTCTCTCTCACACACACACACCTGCTCTCTCTCTCTCTCTCACACACACACCTGCTCTCTCTCTCACACACACACACCTGCTCTCTCTCTCTCACACACACACCTGCTCTCTCTCTCTCTCTCACACACACACACCTGCTCTCTCTCTCTCTCACACACACACACCTGCTCTCTCTCTCTCACACACACACCTGCTCTCTCTCTCTCTCTCACACACACACACCTGCTCTCTCTCTCTCTCTCACACACACACACCTGCTCTCTCTCTCTCTCTCACACACACACACCTGCTCTCTCTCTCTCACTCACACGCACCGACTCCCTCTCTCTCACACGCACCTGCTCTCACTCTCTCACACAGGCACCTGCTCTCACTCTCTCACACAGGCACCTGCTCTCACTCTCTCACACAGGCACCTGCTCTCACTCTCTCACACAGGCACCTGCTCTCACTCTCTCACACAGGCACCTGCTCTCACTTTCTCACACAGGCACCTGCTCTCACTCTCTCACACACGCACCTGCTCACACTTTCTCACACACGCACCTGCTCTCTCTCTCTCTCTCTCACACGCACCTGCTCTCTCTCTCTCACACGCACCTGCTCTCTCTCTCTCACACGCACCTGCTCTCTCTCTCTCTCTCTCACACGCACCTGCTCTCTCTCTCTCTCACACGCACCTGCTCTCTCTCTCTCTCTCTCTCTCTCTCACACGCACCTGCGCTCTCTCTCTCTCTCTCACACGCACCTGCTCTCTCTCTCTCACACGCACCTGCTCTCTCTCTCTCTCTCTCTCACACGCACCTGCTCTCTCTCTCTCTCTCACACCACCTGCTCTCTCTCACACGCACCTGCTCTCTCTCTCTCACACGCACCTGCTCTCTCTCTCTCACACGCACCTGCTCTCTCTCTCTCTCTCTCACACGCACCTGCTCTCTCTCTCTCTCACACGCACCTGCTCTCTCTCTCTCTCTCTCTCTCTCTCACACGCACCTGCGCTCTCTCTCTCTCTCTCACACGCACCTGCTCTCTCTCTCTCACACGCACCTGCTCTCTCTCTCTCTCTCTCTCACACGCACCTGCTCTCTCTCTCTCTCTCACACCACCTGCTCTCTCTCACACCACCTGCTCTCTCTCTCTCACACACACGCACCGGCTCTCTCTCTCTCACACAGGCACCGGCTCTCTCTCTCTCTCCCTCACACAGGCACCTGCTTTCTCTCACTCTCACACACAGGCACCTGCTCTATCTCTCTCACACAGGCACCTGCTCTCTCTCTCTCTCTCACACAGGCACCTGCTCTCTCTCTCTCTCTCACACAGGCACCTGCTCTCTCTCTCTCACACGCACCTGCTCTCTCTCTCTCACACGCACCTGCTCTCTCTCTCTCTCTCTCACACGCACCTGCTCTCTCTCTCTCTCTCTCACACGCACCTGCTCTCTCTCTCACACACGCACCTGCTCTCTCTCTCACACACGCACCTGCTCTCTCTCTCACACACGCACCTGCTCTCTCTCTCACACACGCACCTGCTCTCTCTCTCACACACGCACCTGCTCTCTCTCTCACACACGCACCTGCTCTCTCTCTCACACACGCACCTGCTCTCTCTCTCACACACGCACCTGCTCTCTCTCTCACACACGCACCTGCTCTCTCTCTCACACACGCACCTGCTCTCTCTCTCACACACGCACCTGCTCTCTCTCTCACACACGCACCTGCTCTCTCTCTCACACACGCACCTGCTCTCTCTCTCACACACGCACCTGCTCTCTCTCTCTCTCACACACGCACCTGCTCTCACTCTCACACACGCACCTGCTCTCTCTCTCTCTCTCACACACACACCTGCTCTCTCTCTCTCTCTCACACACACACCTGCTCTCTCTCTCTCTCTCACACACACACCTGCTCTCTCTCTCTCTCACACACACACCTGCTCTCTCTCTCTCTCTCACACACACACACCTGCTCTCTCTCTCTCTCACACACACACACCTGCTCTCTCTCTCTCTCACACACACACACCTGCGCTCTCTCTCTCTCTCTCACACGCACCTGCTCTCTCTCTCTCTCTCTCTCACACGCACCTGCTCTCTCTCTCTCTCTCACACCACCTGCTCTCTCTCACACCACCTGCTCTCTCTCTCTCACACACACGCACCGGCTCTCTCTCTCTCACACAGGCACCGGCTCTCTCTCTCTCCCTCACACAGGCACCTGCTTTCTCTCACTCTCACACACAGGCACCTGCTCTATCTCTCTCACACAGGCACCTGCTCTCTCTCTCTCTCTCACACAGGCACCTGCTCTCTCTCTCTCTCTCACACAGGCACCTGCTCTCTCTCTCTCTCTCACACAGGCACCTGCTCTCTCTCTCTCTCTCACACAGGCACCTGCTCTCTCTCTCACACACCTGCTCTCTCTCTCTCTCTCTCTCACACAGGCACCTGCTCTTTCTCTCTCACACACGCACCTGCTCTCTCTCTCACACACGCACCTGCTCTCTCTCTCACACACGCACCTGCTCTCTCTCTCACACACGCACCTGCTCTCTCTCTCACACACGCACCTGCTCTCTCTCTCACACACGCACCTGCTCTCTCTCTCACACACGCACCTGCTCTCTCTCTCACACACGCACCTGCTCTCTCTCTCTCTCACGCACCTGCTCTCTCTCTCACACACGCACCTGCTCTCTCTCTCTTACACACGCACCTGCTCTCACTCTCACACACGCACCTGCTCTCTATCTCTCTCTCACACACACACCTGCTCTCTCTCTCTATCTCACACACGCACCTACTCCCTCACACACACACGCACCTTCTCTCTCTCACACGCACCTGCTCTCTCTCTCACTCACACGCACCGACTCCCTCTCTCTCACACGCACCTGCTCTCACTCTCTCACACAGGCACCTGCTCTCACTCTCTCACACAGGCACCTGCTCTCACTCTCTCACACAGGCACCTGCTCTCACTCTCTCACACAGGCACCTGCTCTCACTCTCTCACACAGGCACCTGCTCTCACTCTCTCACACACGCACCTGCTCACACTTTCTCACACACGCACCTGCTCTCTCTCTCTCTCTCTCACACGCACCTGCTCTCTCTCTCTCACACGCACCTGCTCTCTCTCTCTCACACGCACCTGCTCTCTCTCTCTCACACGCACCTGCTCTCTCTCTCTCTCTCTCACACGCACCTGCTCTCTCTCTCTCTCACACGCACCTGCTCTCTCTCTCTCTCTCTCTCTCACACGCACCTGCGCTCTCTCTCTCTCTCTCACACGCACCTGCTCTCTCTCTCTCACACGCACCTGCTCTCTCTCTCTCTCTCACACGCACCTGCTCTCTCTCTCTCTCTCACACCACCTGCTCTCTCTCACACCACCTGCTCTCTCTCTCTCACACACACGCACCGGCTCTCTCTCTCTCACACAGGCACCGGCTCTCTCTCTCTCCCTCACACAGGCACCTGCTTTCTCTCACTCTCACACACAGGCACCTGCTCTATCTCTCTCACACAGGCACCTGCTCTCTCTCTCTCTCACACAGGCACCTGCTCTCTCTCTCTCTCTCACACAGGCACCTGCTCTCTCTCTCTCTCTCACACAGGCACCTGCTCTCTCTCTCTCTCTCACACAGGCACCTGCTCTCTCTCTCTCACACAGGCACCTGCTCTCTCTCTCTCTCTCACACAGGCACCTGCTCTCTCTCTCACACACCTGCTCTCTCTCTCTCTCACACAGGCACCTGCTCTTTCTCTCTCACACACGCACCTGCTCTCTCTCTCACACACGCACCTGCTCTCTCTCTCACACACGCACCTGCTCTCTCTCTCACACACGCACCTGCTCTCTCTCTCACACACGCACCTGCTCTCTCTCTCACACACGCACCTGCTCTCTCTCTCACACACGCACCTGCTCTCTCTCTCACACACGCACCTGCTCTCTCTCTCACACACGCACCTGCTCTCTCTCTCACACACGCACCTGCTCTCTCTCTCACACACGCACCTGCTCTCTCTCTCACACACGCACCTGCTCTCTCTCTCACACACGCACCTGCTCTCTCTCTCACACACGCACCTGCTCTCTCTCTCTCTCACGCACCTGCTCTCTCTCTCTCTCACGCACCTGCTCTCTCTCTCTCTCACGCACCTGCTCTCTCTCTCTCTCACGCACCTGCTCTCTCTCTCACACACGCACCTGCTCTCTCTCTCTCACACACGCACCTGCTCTCACTCTCTCACACACGCACCTGCTCTCACTCTCACACACACACCTGCTCTCTCTCTCTCTCTCTCACACACACACCTGCTCTCTCTCTCTCTCTCTCACACACACACACCTGCTCTCTCTCTCTCTCTCTCACACACACACACCTGCTCTCTCTCTCTCTCTCTCTCACACACACACACCTGCTCTCTCTCTCTCTCACACACACACCTGCTCTCTCTCTCTCTCTCACACACACACCTGCTCTCTCTCTCTCTCTCACACACACACCTGCTCTCTCTCTCTCTCTCACACACACACCTGCTCTCTCTCTCTCTCACACACACACACCTGCTCTCTCTCTCTCTCACACACACACACCTGCTCTCTCTCTCTCTCACACACACACCTGCTCTCTCTCTCTCTCACACACACACCTGCTCTCTCTCTCTCACACACACACACCTGCTCTCTCTCTCACACACGCACCTGCTCTCTCTCTCACACACGCACCTGCTCTCTCTCTCACACACGCACCTGCTCTCTCTCTCTCTCACACACACACACACCTGCTCTCTCTCTCTCTCACACACACACCTGCTCTCTCTCTCTCTCACACACACACCTGCTCTCTCTCTCTCTCACACACACACCTGCTCTCTCTCTCTCTCACACACACACCTGCTCTCTCTCTCTCTCTCTCTCACACACACACCTGCTCTCTCTCTCTCTCTCTCACACACACACCTGCTCTCTCTCTATCTCACACACGCACCTACTCCCTCACACACACACGCACCTTCTCTCTCTCACACGCACCTGCTCTCTCTCTCACTCACACGCACCGACTCCCTCTCTCTCACACAGGCACCTGCTCTCACTCTCTCACACAGGCACCTGCTCTCACTCTCTCACACAGGCACCTGCTCTCACTCTCTCACACAGGCACCTGCTCTCACTCTCTCACACAGGCACCTGCTCTCACTCTCTCACACAGGCACCTGCTCTCTCTCTCTCTCTCTCACACGCACCTGCTCTCTCTCTCTCACACGCACCTGCTCTCTCTCTCTCACACGCACCTGCTCTCTCTCTCTCACACGCACCTGCTCTCTCTCTCTCACACGCACCTGCTCTCTCTCTCTCACACGCACCTGCTCTCTCTCTCTCTCACACGCACCTGCTCTCTCTCTCTCTCACACGCACCTGCTCTCTCTCTCTCTCTCTCTCTCACACGCACCTGCGCTCTCTCTCTCTCTCTCACACGCACCTGCTCTCTCTCTCTCACACGCACCTGCTCTCTCTCTCTCTCTCACACGCACCTGCTCTCTCTCTCTCTCTCACACCACCTGCTCTCTCTCACACCACCTGCTCTCTCTCTCTCACACACACGCACCGGCTCTCTCTCTCTCACACAGGCACCGGCTCTCTCTCTCTCCCTCACACAGGCACCTGCTTTCTCTCACTCTCACACACAGGCACCTGCTCTATCTCTCTCACACATGCGCTTGCTCTCTCGCTTTCACACAGGCACCTGCTCTCTCTCTCTCTCTCACACAGGCACCTGCTCTCTCTCTCTCTCTCACACAGGCACCTGCTCTCTCTCTCACACACCTGCTCTCTCTCTCTCTCTCTCTCACACAGGCACCTGCTCTTTCTCTCTCACACAGGCACCTGCTCTTTCTCTCTCACACACGCACCTGCTCTCTCTCTCACACACGCACCTGCTCTCTCTCTCACACACGCACCTGCTCTCTCTCTCACACACGCACCTGCTCTCTCTCTCTCTCACACGCACCTGCTCTCTCTCTCTCACACGCACCTGCTCTCTCTCTCTCACACGCACCTGCTCTCTCTCTCTCACACGCACCTGCTCTCTCTCTCTCACACGCACCTGCTCTCTCTCTCTCACACGCACCTGCTCTCTCTCTCTCACACGCACCTGCTCTCTCTCTCTCACACGCACCTGCTCTCTCTCTCTCACACACGCACCTGCTCTCTCTCTCTCACACACGCACCTGCTCTCCCTCTCACACACACGCACCTGCTCTCTCTCTCTCACACGCACCTGCTCTCTCTCTCTCTCTCTCTCTCTCTCTCTCACACGCACGTGCTCTCTCTCTCTCACACAAGCTTCTGCTCTCTCTCTCTCACACACGCACCTGCTTACTCTCTCAAACATGCACCGGCTCTCTCTTCTCACACAAGCGCCTGCTCCCTCTCTCTCACACAAGCGCCTGCTCCCTCTCTCTCACACAAGCGCCTGCTCCCTCTCTCTCACACACGCACCTGCTCTCTCTCTCACACACGCACCTGCTCTCTCTCTCTCACACACACGCACCTGCTCTCTCTCTCTCTCACACACACGCACCTGCTCTCTCTCTCACACACACGCACCTGCTCTCTCTCTCACACACACGCACCTGCTCTCTCTCTCTCACACACACGCACCTGCTCTCTCTCTCTCACACACGCACCTGCTCTCTCTCTCTTACACACACGCACCTGCTCTCTCTCTCTTACACACACGCACCTGCTCTCTCTCTCTCCCTCACACGCGCGCCTGCTCTCTCTCTCTCACACACGCGCGCCTGCTCTCTCTCTCTCTCTCACACGCGCGCCTGCTCTCTCTCTCTCTCACACGCGCGCCTGCTCTCTCTCTCTCTCTCACACGCGCGCCTGCTCTCTCTCTCTCTCTCACACGCGCGCCTGCTCTCTCTCTCTCTCTCACACGCGCGCCTGCTCTCTCTCTCTCTCTCACACGCGCGCCTGCTCTCTCTCTCTCTCTCACACGCGCGCCTGCTCTCTCTCTCTCTCTCACACGCGCGCCTGCTCTCTCTCTCTCTCTCACACGCGCGCCTGCTCTCTCTCTCTCTCTCACACGCGCGCCTGCTCTCTCTCTCTCTCTCACACGCGCGCCTGCTCTCTCTCTCTCTCTCACACGCGCGCCTGCTCTCTCTCTCTCTCTCACACGCGCGCCTGCTCTCTCTCTCTCTCTCTCTCACACGCGCGCCTGCTCTCTCTCTCTCTCTCACACGCGCGCCTGCTCTCTCTCTCTCTCTCACACGCGCGCCTGCTCTCTCTCTCTCTCTCTCACACGCGCGCCTGCTCTCTCTCTCTCTCTCACACGCGCGCCTGCTCTCTCTCTCTCTCTCACACGCGCGCCTGCTCTCTCTCTCTCTCTCACACGCGCGCCTGCTCTCTCTCTCTCTCTCACACGCG
Source organism: Chiloscyllium punctatum (assembly GCF_047496795.1). Lineage (NCBI taxonomy): Eukaryota > Metazoa > Chordata > Chondrichthyes > Orectolobiformes > Hemiscylliidae > Chiloscyllium > Chiloscyllium punctatum. Next base: position 53,834,714 of record NC_092753.1, read on the forward strand.
CACCTGCTCTCTCTCTCTCTCACACGCGCACCTGCTCTCTCTCTCTCTCTCACACGCGCACCTGCTCTCTCTCTCTCTCTCACACGCGCACCTGCTCTCTCTCTCTCTCTCACACGCGCACCTGCTCTCTCTCTCTCTCTCACACGCGCACCTGCTCTCTCTCTCTCTCTCACACGCGCACCTGCTCTCTCTCTCACACACGCACCTGCTCTCTCTCTCACACACGCGCGCACCTGCTCTCTCTCTCACACACGCACCTGCTGTCTCTCTCACACACGCACCTGCTCTCTCTCTCACACACGCACCTGCTCTCTCTCTCACACACGCACCTGCTCTCTCTCTCTCTCACACACTCACCTGCTCCCCATCTCACACACACTCACCTGCTCCCCATCTCACACACGCACCGGCTCCGTCTCTCACACACAGGCACCTGATCTCTCTCACTCTCACATACGCGCCTGCTCTCTCTCTCATACACGCACCCGCTGTCTCTTTCTCTCTCTCTCTCATACACGCACCCGCTGTCTCTTTCTCTCTCTCTCTCATACACACGCACCCGCTCTCTTTCTCTCTCTCACATACACGCACCTGCTCTCTCTCTCTCTCACACACACGCACCTGCTCTCTCTCTCACACACACGCACCTGCTCTCTCTCTCACACACACGCACCTGCCCTCTCTCTCACACACACGCACCCGCTCTCTCTCTCACACACACGCACCCGCTCTCTCTCTCACACACACGCACCCGCTCTCTCTCTCACACACGCACCCGCTCTCTCTCTCTCTCACACACACGCACCCGCTCTCTCTCTCTCTCACACACACGCACCCGCTCTCTCTCTCTCTCTCACACACACGCACCCGCTCTCTCTCTCACACACACGCACCCGCTCTCTCTCTCACACACACGCACCCGCTCTCTCTCTCACACACACGCACCCGCTCTCTCTCTCACACACACGCACCCGCTCTCTCTCACACACGCACCCGCTCTCTCTCTCTCTCACACACACGCACCCGCTCTCTCTCTCTCTCTCACACACACGCACCCGCTCTCTCTCTCTCTCTCACACGCACGCACCCGCTCTCTCTCTCTCTCTCACACGCACCCGCTCTCTCTCTCTCTCTCACACACGCACCCGCTCTCTCTCTCTCTCACACACACGCACCCGCTCTCTCTCTCTCTCACACACACGCACCCGCTCTCTCTCTCTCTCACACACACGCACCCGCTCTCTCTCTCTCTCTCACACACACGCACCCGCTCTCTCTCTCTCTCTCACACGCACCCGCTCTCTCTCTCTCTCTCTCACACACGCACCCGCTCTCTCTCTCTCTCACACACACGCACCCGCTCTCTCTCTCTCTCTCTCTCACACACGCACCCGCTCTCTCTCTCTCTCTCTCTCACACACGCACCCGCTCTCTCTCTCACACACGCACCCGCTCTCTCTCTCTCTCTCACACGCACCCGCTCTCTCTCTCTCACACACGCACCCGCTCTCTCTCTCTCTCTCTCATACACGCACCCGCTGTCTCTTTCTCTCTCTCTCTCATACACGCACCCGCTCTCTTTCTCTCTCTCATACACGCACCTGCTCTCTCTCTCTCACACACACGCACCCGCTCTCTCTCTCTCTGATACACGCACCCGCTGTCTCTTTCTCTCTCTCTCACATACACGCACCCGCTCACTCTCTCTCTCTCACACACGCGCCCGCTCTCTCTCTCTCGCACACACGCGCCCGCTCTCTCTCTCGCACACACGCGCCCGCTCTCTCTCTCGCACACACGCGCCCGCTCTCTCTCTCGCACACACGCGCCCGCTCTCTCTCTCGCACACACGCGCCCGCTCTCTCTCTCGCACACACGCGCCCGCTCTCTCTCTCGCACACACGCGCCCGCTCTCTCTCTCGCACACACGCGCCCGCTCTCTCTCTCGCACACACGCGCCCGCTCTCTCTCTCGCACACACGCGCCCGCTCTCTCTCTCGCACACACGCGCCCGCTCTCTCTCTCGCACACACGCGCCCGCTCTCTCTCTCGCACACACGCGCCCGCTCTCTCTCTCGCACACACGCGCCCGCTCTCTCTCTCGCACACACGCGCCCGCTCTCTCTCTCGCACACACGCGCCCGCTCTCTCTCTCGCACACACGCGCCCGCTCTCTCTCTCGCACACACGCGCCCGCTCTCTCTCTCTCACACACGCGCCTGCTCTCTCTCTCTCACACACACGCGCCTGCTCTCTCTCTCTCTCACACACGCGCCTGCTCTCTCTCTCTCACACACGCGCCTGCTCTCTCTCTCTCACACACGCGCCTGCTCTCTCTCTCTCACACACACGCACCCGCTCTCTCTCTCTCACACACACGCACCCGCTCTCTCTCTCTCACACACACGCACCCGCTCTCTCTCTCATACACGCACCCGCTCTCTTTCTCTCTCTCACATACACGCACCTGCTCTCTCTCTCTCTCACATACATGCACCTGCTCTCTCTCTCTCTCACACACACGCACCTGCTCTCTCTCTCTCACACACACGCACCTGCTCTCTCTCTCTCTCACATACACGCACCTGCTCTATCTCTCCCCCTCACACATACACACACTCGCGCACTCTCTCTCATACACGCACCTGCTCTCTCTCTCTCTCACACACGCACCCGCTGTCTCTCTCTCTCTCACACACGCACCCGCTCGCTCTCGCTCATACACGCAACCGCTCGCTCGCTCTCGCTCATACACGCAACCGCTCGCTCTCGCTCATACACGCAACCGCTCGCTCGCTCACGCTCATACACGCAACCGCTCGCTCGCTCTCGCTCATACACGCAACCGCTCACTCGCTCTCGCTCATACACGCAACCGCTCGCTCTCGCTCATACACGCAACCGCTTGCTCGCTCTCTCTCTCACATACACGCACCTGCTCCCTCTCTCTCCCTCTCACACACACACACTCGCGCTCTCTCTCTCACACACGCACCCGCTGTCTCTCTCTCTCACACACGCACCCGCTCGCTCTCTCTCTCTCACACACGCGCACCCGCTCTCTCTCTCTCACACACGCGCCCGCTGTCTCTCTCTCACACACGCGCCCGCTCGCTCTCTCTCTCTCACACACACGCACCCGCGCTCTCTCTCTCTCTCTCTCACACACACGCACCCGCGCTCTCTCTCACACACGCACCCGCTCTCTCTCTCTCTCACACACGCACCCGCTCTCTCTCTCTCACACACGCACCCGCTCTCTCTCTCTCACACACGCACCCGCTCTCTCTCTCTCACACACGCACCCGCTCTCTCTCTCTCACACACGCACCCGCTCTCTCTCTCTCACACACGCACCCGCTCTCTCTCTCTCACACACGCACGCACCCGCTCTCTCTCTCTCTCACACGCACGCACCCGCTCTCTCTCTCTCACACGCACGCACCCGCTCTCTCTCTCACACACACGCACGCACTCTCTCTCTCACACACACACGCACGCACTCTCTCTCTCTCTCACACACGCACGCACTCTCTCTCTCTCTCTCTCATACACGCACCCGCTCTCTCTCTCTCTTACACGCACCCGCTGTCTCTTTCTCTCTCTCTCTCATACACGCACCCGCTCTCTTTCTCTCTCACATACACGCACCTGCTCTCTCTCTCTCTCACATACACGCACCTGCTCTCTCTCTCTCTCACATACACGCACACGCTCTCTCTCTCTCATACACGCACCCGCTGTCTCTTTCTCTCTCTCTCTCATACACGCACCCGCTCTCTCTCTCTCTCATACACGCACCCGCTGTCTCTTTCTCTCTCTCTCTCACACACGCACCCGCTCGCTCTCTCTCACACACGCGCCCGCTCTCTCTCTCTCACACACGCGCCCGCTGTCTCTCTCTCACACACGCGCCCGCTCGCTCTCTCTCTCTCACACACACGCACCCGCGCTCTCTCTCACACACGCACCCGCTCTCTCTCTCTCACACACGCACCCGCTCTCTCTCTCTCACACACGCACCCGCTCTCTCTCTCTCACACACGCACCCGCTCTCTCTCTCTCACACACGCACCCGCTCTCTCTCTCTCACACACGCACCCGCTCTCTCTCTCTCACACACGCACCCGCTCTCTCTCTCTCACACACGCACCCGCTCTCTCTCTCTCACACACGCACCCGCTCTCTCTCTCTCACACACGCACCCGCTCTCTCTCTCTCACACACGCACCCGCTCTCTCTCTCTCACACACGCACCCGCTCTCTCTCTCACACGCACGCACCCGCTCTCTCTCTCACACACACGCACGCACCCGCTCTCTCTCTCTCTCACACGCACCCGCTCTCTCTCTCTCTCACACGCCCGCACCCGCTCTCTCTCTCACACACACGCACGCACTCTCTCTCTCTCTCACACACGCACCCACTCTCTCTCTCTCTCTCTCTCATACACGCACCCGCTCTCTCTTTCTCTCTCTCTCATACACGCACCCGCTCTCTTTCTCTCTCTCATACACGCACCCGCTCTCTTTCTCTCTCACATACACGCACCTGCTCTCTCTCTCACATACACGCACCTGCTCTCTCTCTCTCTCACATACACGCACACGCTCTCTCTCTCTCTAATACACGCACCCGCTGTCTCTTTCTCTCTCTCTCTCATACACGCACCCGCTCTCTCTCTGTCTCATACACGCACCCGCTGTCTCTTTCTCTCTCTCTCTCACACACGCACCCGCTCGCTCTCTCTCACACACGCGCCCGCTCTCTCTCTCTCACACACGCGCCCGCTGTCTCTCTCTCACACACGCGCCCGCTCGCTCTCTCTCTCTCACACACACGCACCCGCGCTCTCTCTCTCTCTCACACACACGCACCCGCGCTCTCTCTCACACACGCACCCGCTCTCTCTCTCTCACGCACGCACCCGCTCTCTCTCTCTCACGCACGCACCCGCTCTCTCTCTCTCACGCACGCACCCGCTCTCTCTCTCACACGCACGCACCCGCTCTCTCTCTCACACGCACGCACCCGCTCTCTCTCTCACACGCACGCACGCACCCGCTCTCTCTCTCTCTCACACGCACCCGCTCTCTCTCTCACACACACGCACGCACTCTCTCTCTCTCTCACACACGCACCCACTCTCTCTCTCTCTCTCTCTCATACACGCACCCGCTCTCTCTTTCTCTCTCTCTCTCATACACGCACCCGCTCTCTTTCTCTCTCTCATACACGCACCCGCTCTCTTTCTCTCTCACATACACGCACCTGCTCTCTCTCTCTCACATACACGCACCTGCTCTCTTTCTCTCTCACATACACGCACACGCTCTCTCTCTCTAATACACGCACCCGCTGTCTCTTTCTCTCTCTCTCTCATACACGCACCCGCTCTCTCTCTCTCTCATACACGCACCCGCTGTCTCTTTCTCTCTCTCTCTCATACACGCACCCGCTCTCTTTCTCTCTCACACACACGCCCCCGCTCTCTCTCTCACACACACGCCCCCGCTCTCTCTCTCACACACACGCCCCCGCTCGCTCTCTCTCACACACGCCCCCGCTCGCTCTCTCTCACACACGCCCCCGCTCTCTCTCTCTCACACACGCCCCCGCTCTCTCTCTCTCACACACGCCCCCGCTCTCTCTCTCTCACACACGCCCCCGCTCTCTCTCTCTCACACACGCCCCCGCTCTCTCTCTCTCACACACGCCCCCGCTCTCTCTCTCTCACACACGCCCCCGCTCTCTCTCTCTCACACACGCCCCCGCTCTCTCTCTCACACACGCCCCCGCTCTCTCTCTCTCACACACGCCCTCGCTCTCTCTCTCTCACACACGCCCCCGCTCTCTCTCTCACACACACGCACCCGCTGTCTCTCTCTCTCACACACGCACCCGCTGTCTCTCTCTCTCTCACACACGCATCCGCTCGCTCGCTCTCGCTCTCTCTCTCTCACACACGCACCCGCTCGCTCTCTCTCTCTCACACACGCCCCCGCTCTCTCTCTCACACACACGCCCCCGCTCTCTCTCTCACACACACGCCCCCGCTCTCTCTCTCACACACACGCCCCCGCTCTCTCTCTCACACACACGCCCCCGCTCTCTCTCTCACACACGCCCCCGCTCTCTCTCTCTCACACACGCCCCCGCTCTCTCTCTCTCACACACGCCCCCGCTCTCTCTCTCTCACACACGCCCCCGCTCTCTCTCTCTCACACACGCCCCCGCTCTCTCTCTCACACACACGCACCCGCTCTCTCTCTCACACACACGCCCCCGCTCTCTCTCTCTCACACACGCCCCCGCTCTCTCTCTCTCACACACGCCCCCGCTCTCTCTCTCTCACACACGCCCCCGCTCTCTCTCTCTCACACACGCCCCCGCTCTCTCTCTCTCTCTCTCACACGCGCACCCGCTGTCTCTCTCTCTCTCACACGCGCACCCGCTCGCTCTCTCTCTCTCACACACGCGCACCCGCTCGCTCGCTCTGTCTCACACGCGCACCCGCTCGCTCTCTCTCGCTCTCTCTCTCTCACACGCGCACCCGCTCGCTCTCTCTCGCTCTCTCTCTCTCACACGCGCACCCGCACGCTCGCTCGCTCTCTCTCACACGCGCACCCGCTCGCTCGCTCTCGCTCGCTCTCTCTCACACGCGCACCCGCTCGCTCGCTCTCGCTCGCTCTCTCTCACACGCGCACCCGCTCGCTCGCTCTCTCTCACACGCGCACCCGCTCGCTCGCTCGCTCTCACACGCGCACCCGCTCGCTCGCTCGCTCTCACACGCGCACCCGCTCGCTCGCTCGCTCTCACACGCGCACCCGCTCGCTCGCTCGCTCTCACACGCGCACCCGCTCGCTCGCTCGCTCTCACACGCGCACTCGCTCGCTCTCACACGCGCACTCCGCTCGCTCTCACACGCGCACCCGCTCGCTCGCTCTCACACGCGCTCTCACACGCGCACCCCGCTCGCTCGCTCTCACACGCGCACCCGCTCGCTCGCTCGCTCTCACACGCGCACCCGCTCGCTCGCTCGCTCTCACACGCGCACCCGCTCGCTCGCTCGCTCTCACACGCGCACCCGCTCGCTCGCTCGCTCTCACACGCGCACCCGCTCGCCCGCTCGCTCTCTCTCACACGCGCACCCGCTCGCTCGCGCTCGCTCGCTCTCTCTCACACGCGCTCGCGCTCGCTCGCTCTCTCTCACACGCGCACCCGCTCGCTCGCTCTCGCTCGCTCTCTCTCACACGCGCTCGCGCTCGCTCGCTCTCTCTCACACGCGCACCCGCTCGCTCGCTCTCTCTCACACGCGCACCCGCTCGCTCGCTCTCTCTCACACGCGCACCCCGCTCGCTCGCTCTCTCTCACACGCGCACCCGCTCGCTCGCTCTCTCTCACACGCGCACCCGCTCGCTCGCTCTCTCTCACACGCGCACCCGCTCGCTCGCTCTCTCTCACACGCGCACCCGCTCGCTCGCTCTCTCTCACACGCGCACCCGCTCGCTCGCTCTCTCTCACACGCGCACCCGCTCGCTCGCTCTCTCTCACACGCGCACCCGCTCGCTCGCTCTCTCTCACACGCGCACCCGCTCGCTCGCTCTCTCTCACACGCGCACCCGCTCGCTCGCTCTCTCTCACACGCGCACCCGCTCGCTCGCTCTCTCTCACACGCGCACCCGCTCGCTCGCTCTCTCTCACACGCGCACCCGCTCGCTCTCTCTGACACGCGCACCCGCTCGCTCGCTCTCTCTCACACGCGCACCCGCTCGCTCGCTCTCTCTCACACGCGCACCCGCTCGCTCGCTCTCTCTCACACGCGCCCCCGCTCTCTCTCTCTCACACGCGCCCCCGCTCTCTCTCTCTCACACACGCCCCCGCTCTCTCTCTCTCACACACGCCCCCGCTCTCTCTCTCTCACACACGCCCCCGCTCTCTCTCTCTCACACACGCCCCCGCTCTCTCTCTCTCACACACGCCCCCGCTCTCTCTCTCTCACACACGCCCCCGCTCTCTCTCTCTCACACACGCCCCCGCTCTCTCTCTCTCACACACGCCCCCGCTCTCTCTCTCTCACACACGCCCCCGCTCTCTCTCTCTCACACACGCCCCCGCTCTCTCTCACACACGCCCCCGCTCGCTCGCTCTCTCTCACACGCGCACCCGCTCGCTCGCTCTCTCTCACACGCGCACCCGCTCGCTCTCTCTGACACGCGCACCCGCTCGCTCGCTCTCTCTCACACGCGCACCCGCTCGCTCGCTCTCTCTCACACGCGCACCCGCTCGCTCGCTCTCTCTCACACGCGCCCCCGCTCTCTCTCTCTCACACGCGCCCCCGCTCTCTCTCTCTCACACACGCCCCCGCTCTCTCTCTCTCACACACGCCCCCGCTCTCTCTCTCTCACACACGCCCCCGCTCTCTCTCTCTCACACACGCCCCCGCTCTCTCTCTCTCACACACGCCCCCGCTCTCTCTCTCTCACACACGCCCCCGCTCTCTCTCTCTCACACACGCCCCCGCTCTCTCTCTCTCACACACGCCCCCGCTCTCTCTCTCTCACACACGCCCCCGCTCTCTCTCACACACGCCCCCGCTCTCTCTCTCTCACACACGCCCCCGCTCTCTCTCACACACGCCCCCGCTCTCTCTCTCTCTCACACACGCACCCGCTCTCTCTCTCTCTCACACACGCACCCGCTCTCTCTCTCTCTCACACACGCACCCGCTCTCTCTCTCTCTCACACACGCACCCGCTGTCTCTCTCTCTCACACACGCATCCGCTCTCTCTCTCTCACACACGCCCCCGCTCTCTCTCTCTCACACACGCCCCCGCTCTCTCTCACACACGCACCCGCTGTCTCTCTCTCTCACACACGCACCCGCTGTCTCTCTCTCTCTCTCTCTCACACGCACCCGCTGTCTCTCTCTCTCTCACACACGCACCCGCTCGCTCGCTCTCTCTCACACACGCACCCGCTGTCTCTCTCTCTCACACACGCACCCGCTCGCTCGCTCTCGCTCTCTCTCTCTCACACACGCATCCGCTCGCTCGCTCTCGCTCTCTCTCTCTCACACACGCACCCGCTCGCTCTCTCTCTCTCACACACGCACCCGCTCGCTCTCTCTCTCTCACACACGCACCCGCTCGCTCTCTCTCTCTCACACACGCACCCGCTCGCTCTCTCTCTCTCACACACGCACCCGCTCGCTCTCTCTCTCTCACACACGCACCCGCTCGCTCTCTCTCTCTCACACACGCATCCGCTCGCTCTCTCTCGCTCTCTCTCTCACACACGCACCCGCTCGCTCGCTCGCTCTCGCTCTCTCTCACACACGCATCCGCTCGCTCGCTCTCGCTCTCTCTCTCTCACACACGCACCCGCTCGCTCTCTCTCTCTCACACACGCCCCCGCTCTCTCTCTCTCTCTCTCTCACACACGCCCCCGCTCTCTCTCTCTCTCTCTCACACACGCCCCCGCTCTCTCTCTCTCTCACACACGCACCCGCTGTCTCTCTCTCTCACACACGCACCCGCTGTCTCTCTCTCTCACACACGCACCCGCTGTCTCTCTCTCTCACACACGCATCCGCTCGCTCGCTCTCGCTCTCTCTCTCTCACACACGCTCGCTCTCGCTCTCTCTCTCTCACACACGCCCCCGCTCTCTCTCTCTCTCACACACGCCCCCGCTCTCTCTCTCTCACACACGCCCCCGCTCTCTCTCTCTCACACACGCCCCCGCTCTCTCTCTCTCACACACGCCCCCGCTCTCTCTCTCTCACACACGCCCCCGCTCTCTCTCTCTCACACACGCCCCCGCTCTCTCTCTCTCACACACGCCCCCGCTCTCTCTCTCTCACACACGCCCCCGCTCTCTCTCTCTCACACACGCCCCCGCTCTCTCTCTCTCACACACGCCCCCGCTCTCTCTCTCTCACACACGCCCCCGCTCTCTCTCTCTCACACACGCCCCCGCTCTCTCTCTCTCACACACGCCCCCGCTCTCTCTCTCTCACACACGCCCCCGCTCTCTCTCTCTCACACACGCCCCCGCTCTCTCTCACACACGCACCCGCTGTCTCTCTCTCTCACACACGCACCCGCTGTCTCTCTCTCTCTCTCTCACACACGCACCCGCTCGCTCGCTCTCGCTCTCTCTCTCTCACACACGCATCCGCTCGCTCGCTCTCGCTCTCTCTCTCTCACACACGCACCCGCTCGCTCTCTCTCTCACACACGCACCCGCTCGCTCTCTCTCTCTCACACACGCACCCGCTCGCTCTCTCTCTCTCACACACGCACCCGCTCGCTCTCTCTCTCTCACACACGCACCCGCTCGCTCTCTCTCTCTCACACACGCACCCGCTCGCTCTCTCTCTCTCACACACGCATCCGCTCGCTCTCTCTCGCTCTCTCTCTCTCACACACGCACCCGCTCGCTCGCTCGCTCTCGCTCTCTCTCACACACGCATCCGCTCGCTCGCTCTCGCTCTCTCTCTCTCACACACGCACCCGCTCGCTCTCTCTCTCTCACACACGCCCCCGCTCTCTCTCTCTCTCTCTCTCACACACGCCCCCGCTCTCTCTCTCTCTCTCTCACACACGCACCCGCTGTCTCTCTCTCTCACACACGCACCCGCTGTCTCTCTCTCTCACACACGCACCCGCTGTCTCTCTCTCTCTCACACACGCACCCGCTGTCTCTCTCTCTCTCACACACGCCCCCGCTCTCTCTCTCTCACACACGCCCCCGCTCTCTCTCTCACACACACGCCCCCGCTCTCTCTCTCACGCACGCCCCCGCTCTCTCTCTCACACACACGCCCCCGCTCTCTCTCTCTCACACACGCCCCCGCTCTCTCTCTCTCACACACGCCCCCGCTCTCTCTCTCTCACACACGCCCCCGCTCTCTCTCTCTCACACACGCCCCCGCTCTCTCTCTCTCACACACGCCCCCGCTCTCTCTCTCTCACACACGCCCCCGCTCTCTCTCACACACGCCCCCGCTCTCTCTCTCTCACACACGCGCACCCGCTGTCTCTCTCTCTCTCACACGCGCACCCGCTCGCTCGCTCTCTCTCACACGCGCACCCGCTCGCTCTCGCTCGCTCGCTCTCTCTCACACGCGCACCCGCTCGCTCTCGCTCGCTCGCTCTCTCTCACACGCGCACCCGCACGCTCGCTCTCTCTCTCTCACACGCGCACCCGCACGCTCGCTCGCTCTCTCTCACACGCGCACCCGCTCGTTCTCTCTCGCTCTCTCTCTCTCACACGCGCACCCGCACGCTCGCTCGCTCTCTCTCACACGCGCACCCGCACGCTCACGCTCGCTCGCTCTCTCTCACACGCGCACCCGCTCGCTCGCTCTCTCTCACACGCGCACCCGCTCGCTCGCTCTCTCTCACACGCGCACCCGCTCGCTCGCTCTCTCTCACACGCGCACCCGCTCGCTCGCTCTCTCTCACACGCGCACCCGCTCGCTCGCTCTCTCTCACACGCGCACCCGCTCGCTCGCTCTCTCTCACACGCGCACCCGCTCGCTCGCTCTCTCTCACACGCGCACCCGCTCGCTCGCTCTCTCTCACACGCGCACCCGCTCGCTCGCTCTCTCTCACACGCGCACCCGCTCGCTCGCTCTCTCTCACACGCGCACCCGCTCGCTCGCTCTCTCTCACACGCGCACCCGCTCGCTCGCTCTCTCTCACACGCGCACCCGCTCGCTCGCTCTCTCTCACACGCGCACCCGCTCGCTCGCTCTCTCTCACACGCGCACCCGCTCGCTCGCTCTCTCTCACACGCGCACCCGCTCGCTCGCTCTCTCTCACACGCGCACCCGCTCGCTCGCTCTCTCTCACACGCGCACCCGCTCGCTCGCTCTCTCTCACACGCGCACCCGCTCGCTCGCTCTCTCTCACACGCGCACCCGCTCGCTCGCTCTCTCTCACACGCGCACCCGCTCGCTCGCTCTCTCTCACACGCGCACCCGCTCGCTCGCTCTCTCTCACACGCGCACCCGCTCGCTCGCTCTCTCTCACACGCGCACCCGCTCGCTCGCTCTCTCTCACACGCGCACCCGCTCGCTCGCTCTCTCTCACACGCGCACCCCGCTCGCTCGCTCTCTCTCACACGCGCACCCGCTCGCTCGCTCTCTCTCACACGCGCACCCGCTCGCTCGCTCTCTCTCACACGCGCACCCGCTCGCTCGCTCTCTCTCACACGCGCACCCGCTCGCTCGCTCTCTCTCACACGCGCACCCGCTCGCTCGCTCTCTCTCACACGCGCACCCGCTCGCTCGCTCTCTCTCACACGCGCACCCGCTCGCTCGCTCTCTCTCACACGCGCACCCGCTCGCTCGCTCTCTCTCACACGCGCACCCGCTCGCTCGCTCTCTCTCTCTCACACGCGCACCCGCTCGCTCGCTCTCTCTCTCTCACACGCGCACCCGCTCGCTCGCTCTCTCTCTCTCACACGCGCACCCGCTCGCTCGCTCTCTCTCTCTCACACGCGCACCCGCTCGCTCTCTCTCTCTCTCTCACACGCGCACCCGCTCGCTCTCTCTCTCTCTCACACGCGCACCCGCTCGCTCTCTCTCTCTCTCACACGCGCACCCGCTCGCTCTCTCTCTCTCTCACACGCGCACCCGCTCGCTCTCTCTCTCTCTCACACGCGCACCCGCTCGCTCTCTCTCTCTCTCACACGCGCACCCGTTCGCTCTTTCTCTCTCTCACACACGCACCCGCTCGCTCTCTCTCTCTCACACACACGCACCCGCGCTCTCTCTCTCTCTCTCTCACACGCACCCGCTCTCTCTCTCTCTCACACGCACCCGCTCTCTCTCTCTCTCACACGCACCCGCTCTCTCTCTCTCTCTCACACGCACCCGCTCTCTCTCTCTCACACGCACCCGCTCTCTCTCTCTCTCACAGCCACGCACCCGCTCTCTCTCTCTCTCTCACAGCCACGCACCTGCTCTCTCTCTCTCTCACAGCCACGCACCTGCTCTCTCTCTCTCTCTCTCACAGCCACGCACCTGCTCTCTCTCTCTCTCTCACATACACGCACCTGCTCTCTCTCTCTCTCACACATACACGCACCTGCTCTCTCTCTCTCTCACACATACACGCACCTGCTCTCTCTCTCTCTCACACACACTCGCTCTCTCTCTCTCTCACACGCACTCGCTCTCTCACTCTCTCTCTCACACACATGCACCCGCTCTCTTTCTCCCTCTCATACACGCACCCGCTCTCTCTCTCTCACACACGCACCCGCTCGCTCTCTCTCTCTCTCACACACGCACCTGCTCTCTCTCTCACTCACATACACGCACCTGCTCGCTCTCTCCCTCACATACACGCACCTGCTCGCTCTCTCTCTCACATACACGTACCTGCTCTCTCTCTCCCTCACACACACACTCGCTCTCTCTCTCCTACACGCACCCGCTCTCTCTCTCCTACACGCACCCGCTCTCTCTCTCCTACACGCACCCGCTCTCTCTCTCTCTCACACACTCGCCCGCCCTCTCTCTCTCACACACGCCCCCGCCCTCTCTCTCACACACACGCCCCCGCTCTCTCTCTCACACACACGCCCCCGCTCTCTCTCTCACACACACGCCCCCGCTCTCTCTCTCACACACACGCCCCCGCTCTCTCTCTCACACACACGCCCCCGCTCTCTCTCTCACACACACGCCCCCGCTCTCTCTCTCACACACACGCCCCCGCTCTCTCTCTCACACACACGCCCCCGCTCTCTCTCTCTCTCACAGCCACGCACCCGCTCTCTCTCTCTCTCTCACAGCCACGCACCTGCTCTCTCTCTCTCTCACAGCCACGCACCTGCTCTCTCTCTCTCTCTCTCACAGCCACGCACCTGCTCTCTCTCTCTCTCTCACATACACGCACCTGCTCTCTCTCTCTCTCACACATACACGCACCTGCTCTCTCTCTCTCTCACACATACACGCACCTGCTCTCTCTCTCTCTCACACACACTCGCTCTCTCTCTCTCTCACACGCACTCGCTCTCTCACTCTCTCTCTCACACACATGCACCCGCTCTCTTTCTCCCTCTCATACACGCACCCGCTCTCTCTCTCTCACACACGCACCCGCTCGCTCTCTCTCTCTCTCACACACGCACCTGCTCTCTCTCTCACTCACATACACGCACCTGCTCGCTCTCTCCCTCACATACACGCACCTGCTCGCTCTCTCTCTCACATACACGTACCTGCTCTCTCTCTCCCTCACACACATACTCGCTCTCTCTCTCCTACACGCACCCGCTCTCTCTCTCCTACACGCACCCGCTCTCTCTCTCTCTCACACACTCGCCCGCCCTCTCTCTCTCACACACGCCCCCGCCCTCTCTCTCACACACACGCCCCCGCTCTCTCTCTCACACACACGCCCCCGCTCTCTCTCTCACACACACGCCCCCGCTCTCTCTCTCACACACACGCCCCCGCTCTCTCTCTCACACACACGCCCCCGCTCTCTCTCTCACACACACGCCCCCGCTCTCTCTCTCACACACACGCCCCCGCTCTCTCTCTCACACACACGCCCCCGCTCTCTCTCTCTCTCACACGCCCCCGCTCTCTCTCTCTCACACACGCCCCCGCTCTCTCTCTCTCACACACGCCCCCGCTCTCTCTCTCTCACACACGCCCCCGCTCTCTCTCTCTCACACACGCCCCCGCTCTCTCTCTCTCACACACGCCCCCGCTCTCTCTCTCTCACACACGCCCCCGCTCTCTCTCTCTCACACATGCCCCCGCTCTCTCTCTCTCACACACGCCCCCGCTCTCTCTCTCTCACACACGCCCCCGCTCTCTCTCTCTCACACGACCCCGCTCTCTCTCTCTCACACACGACCCCGCTCTCTCTCTCTCACACACGACCCCGCTCTCTCTCTCACACACGCGCCTGCTCTCTCTCTCACACGCACCCGCTCTCTCTCGCTCTCTCACACACACGCACCCGCTCTCTCACTCTCTCACACACAGGCACCCGCTCTCTCACTCTCTCACACACACGCACCCGCTCTCTCACTCTCTCTCACACACGCACCCGCTCTCGCTCTCTCTCACACACGCCCCCGCTCTCTCTCTCACACACGCCCCCGCTCTCTCTCTCTCACACACGCCCCCGCTCTCTCTCTCTCACACACGCCCCCGCTCTCTCTCTCTCACACACGCCCCCGCTCTCTCTCTCTCACACACGCCCCCGCTCTCTCTCTCTCACACACGCCCCCGCTCTCTCTCTCTCACACACGCCCCCGCTCTCTCTCTCACACACACGCCCCCGCTCTCTCTCTCACACACACGCCCCCGCTCTCTCTCTCTCACACACGACCCCGCTCTCTCTCTCACACACGCGCCTGCTCTCTCTCTCACACGCACCCGCTCTCTCTCGCTCTCTCACACACACGCACCCGCTCTCTCACTCTCTCACACACAGGCACCCGCTCTCTCACTCTCTCACACACACGCACCCGCTCTCTCACTCTCTCTCACACACGCACCCGCTCTCGCTCTCTCTCACACACGCCCCCGCTCTCTCTCTCACACACGCCCCCGCTCTCTCTCTCTCACACACGCGCCTGCTCTCTCTCTCTCTCTCACACACACGCACCCGCTCTCTCACACACACGCACCCGCTCTCTCACTCTCTCACACACACGCACCCGCTCTCTCACTCTCTCACACACACGCACCCGCTCTCTCACTCTCTCACACACACGCACCCGCTCTCTCACTCTCTCACACACACGCACCCGCTCTCTCACTCTCTCACACACACGCACCCGCTCTCTCTCGCTCTCTCACACACACGCACCCGCTCTCTCACTCTCTCACACACAGGCACCCGCTCTCTCACTCTCTCACACACACGCACCCGCTCTCTCACTCTCTCTCACACACGCACCCGCTCTCGCTCTCTCTCACACACGCCCCCGCTCTCTCTCTCACACACGCCCCCGCTCTCTCTCTCTCACACACACGCACCCGCTCTCTCACACACACGCACCCGCTCTCTCACTCTCTCACACACACGCACCCGCTCTCTCACTCTCTCACACACACGCACCCGCTCTCTCACTCTCTCACACACACGCACCCGCTCTCTCACTCTCTCACACACACGCACCCGCTCTCTCACTCTCTCACACACACGCACCCGCTCTCTCTCTCTCTCTCACACACGCACCCGCTCTCTCTCTCTCTCACACACGCACCCGCTCTCTCTCTCTCTCACACACGCACCCGCTCTCTCTCTCTCTCACACACGCACCCGCTCTCTCTCTCTCACACACGCACCCGCTCTCTCTCTCTCTCACACACGCACCCGCTCTCTCTCTCTCTCACACACACACGCACCCGCTCTCTCATCACTCTCTCCACACCACGCACCCGCTCTCTCACTCTCTCACACACACGCACCCGCTCTCTCTCTCTCTCACAGCCACGCACCCCGCTCTCTCTCTCTCACCCGCTCTCTCTCTCTCTCACAGCCACGCACCCGCTCTCTCTCTCTCTCTCACAGCCACGCACCTGCTCTCTCTCTCTCTCACAGCCACGCACCTGCTCTCTCTCTCTCTCTCTCACAGCCACGCACCTGCTCTCTCTCTCTCTCTCACATACACGCACCTGCTCTCTCTCTCTCTCACACATACACGCACCTGCTCTCTCTCTCTCTCACACATACACGCACCTGCCTCTCTCTCTCTCACACATACACGCACCTGCTCTCTCTCTCTCTCTCACATACACCGCACCTGCTCTCTCTCTCTCTCTCACATACACGCACCTGCTCTCTCTCTCTCTCACACATACACGCACCTGCTCTCTCTCTCTCTCACACATACACGCACCTGCTCTCTCTCTCTCTCACACAACACTCGCTCTCTCTCTCTCTCACACGCACTCGCTCTCTCACTCTCTCTCTCACACACATGCACCCGCTCTCTTTCTCCCTCTCATACACGCACCCGCTCTCTCTCTCTCATACACGCACCTGCTCTCTCTCTCTCTCACATACACGCACCTGCTCTCTCTCTCCCTCATATACACGCACCTGCTCTCTCTCTCCCTCACATACACGCACCTGCTCTCTCTCTCCCTCACATACACGCACCTGCTCTCTCTCTCCCTCACATACACGCACCTGCTCTCTCTCTCCCTCACATACACGCACCTGCTCTCTCTCTCCCTCACATACACGCCCCCGCTCTCTCTCCCTCACATACACGCCCCCGCTCTCTCTCCCTCACATACACGCCCCCGCTCTCTCTCTCTCACATACACGCCCCCGCTCTCTCTCTCTCACACACGCCCCGCTCTCTCTCTCTCACACACGCCCCCGCTCTCTCTCTCTCACACACGCCCCGCTCTCTCTCTCTCACACCGCCCCCGCTCTCTCTCTCTCACACACGCCCCCGCTCTCTCTCTCTCACACGCCCCCGCTCTCTCTCTCTCACACGCCCCCGCTCTCTCTCTCTCACACACGCCCCCGCTCTCTCTCTCTCACACACGCCCCCGCTCTCTCTCTCTCACACACGCCCCCGCTCTCTCTCTCTCACACACGCCCCCGCTCTCTCTCTCTCACACACGCCCCCGCTCTCTCTCTCTCACACACGCCCCCGCTCTCTCTCTCTCACACACGCCCCCGCTCTCTCTCTCTCACACACGCCCCCGCTCTCTCTCTCTCACACACGCCCCCGCGCTCTCTCTCTCACACACGCCCCCGCGCTCTCTCTCTCACACACGCCCCCGCGCTCTCTCTCTCACACACGCCCCCGCGCTCTCTCTCTCACACACGCCCCCGCGCTCTCTCTCTCACACACGCCCCCGCTCTCTCTCTCTCACACACGCCCCCGCCTCTCTCTCTCTCACACACGCCCCCGCTCTCTCTCTCTCACACACGCCCCCGCTCTCTCTCTCTCACACACGCCCCCGCTCTCTCTCTCTCACACACGCCCCCGCTCTCTCTCTCTCACACACGCCCCGCGTCTCTCTCTCTCACACACGCCCCCGCTCTCTCTCTCTCACACACGCCCCCGCTCTCTCTCTCTCACACACGCCCCCGCTCTCTCTCTCTCACACACGCCCCCGCTCTCTCTCTCTCACACACGCCCCCGCTCTCTCTCACACAAACGCACCCGCTGTCTCTCTCTCTCACACACGCACCCGCTGTCTCTCTCTCTCACACACGCACCCGCTGTCTCTCTCTCTCACACACGCACCCGCTGTCTCTCTCTCTCACACACGCACCCGCTGTCTCTCTCTCTCACACACGCACCCGCTGTCTCTCTCTCTCACACACGCACCCGCTGTCTCTCTCTCTCACACACGCACCCGCTGTCTCTCTCTCTCACACACGCACCCGCTGTCTCTCTCTCTCACACACGCACCCGCTGTCTCTCTCTCTCACACACGCACCCCGCTGTCTCTCTCTCTCACACACGCACCCGCTGTCTCTCTCTCTCACACACGCACCCGCTGTCTCTCTCTCTCTCTCACACGCACCCCGCTGTCTCTCTCTCTCTCACACACGCACCCGCTCGCTCGCTCTCTCTCACATACGCACCCGCTGTCTCTCTCTCTCACACACGCACCCGCTCGCTCGCTCTCGCTCTCTCTCTCTCACACACGCATCCGCTCGCTCGCTCTCGCTCTCTCTCTCACACACGCACCCGCTCGCTCTCTCTCTCTCACACACGCACCCGCTCGCTCTCTCTCTCTCACACACGCACCGCTCGCTCTCTCTCTCTCACACACGCACCCGCTCGCTCTCTCTCTCTCACACACGCCACCCGCTCGCTCTCTCTCTCTCACACACGCACCCGCTCGCTCTCTCTCTCTCACACACGCACCCGCTCGCTCTCTCTCTCTCACACACGCACCCGCTCGCTCTCTCTCTCTCACACACGCACCCGCTCGCTCTCTCTCTCTCACACACGCATCCGCTCGCTCTCTCTCGCTCTCTCTCTCTCACACACGCACCCGCTCGCTCGCTCGCTCTCGCTCTCTCTCACACACGCATCCGCTCGCTCGCTCTCGCTCTCTCTCTCTCACACACGCACCCGCTCGCTCTCTCTCTCTCACACACGCCCCCGCTCTCTCTCTCTCTCTCTCACACACGCCCCCGCTCTCTCTCTCTCTCTCTCACACACGCCCCCGCTCTCTCTCTCTCACACACACGCCCCGCTCTCTCTCTCTCACACACGCCCCCGCTCTCTCTCTCTCTCACACACGCACCCGCTGTCTCTCTCTCTCACACACGCACCCGCTGTCTCTCTCTCTCACACACGCACCCGCTGTCTCTCTCTCTCACACACGCACCCGCTGTCTCTCTCTCTCTCACACACGCACCCGCTGTCTCTCTCTCTCTCACACACGCACCCGCTGTCTCTCTCTCTCTCACACACGCACCCGCTGTCTCTCTCTCTCTCACACACGCACCCGCTGTCTCTCTCTCTCTCACACACGCACCCGCTGTCTCTCTCTCTCTCACACACGCATCCCGCTGTCCTCTCTCTCGTCACACACGCACCCGCTGTCTCTCTCTCTCTCACACACGCACCCGCTGTCTCTCTCTCTCTCACACACGCACCCGCTGTCTCTCTCTCTCTCACACACGCACCCGCTCGCTCCTCTCTCTCTCTCACACTCGCATCCGCTCCTCGCTCTCCTCTCTCTCTCTCACACACGCACCCTCGCTCGCTCTCGCTCTCTCTCTCTCACACACGCACCCGCTCGCTCTCTCTCTCTCACACACGCACCCGCTCGCTCTCTCTCTCTCACACACGCACCCGCTCGCTCTCTCTCTCTCACACACGCACCCGCTCGCTCTCTCTCTCTCACACACGCACTCGCTCGCTCTCTCTCTCTCACACACGCATCCGCTCGCTCTCTCTCTCTCACACACGCACCCGCTCGCTCTCTCTCTCTCACACACGCCCCCCGCTCTCTCTCTCTCTCTCTCATACACGCCCCCGCTCTCTCTCTCTCTCTCACACACGCCCCCGCTCTCTCTCTCTCTCTCTCACACACGCCCCGCTCTCTCTCTCTCTCTCCTCGCTCTCACACACGCCCCCGCTCTCCTCTCTCTCTCTCTCACACGCCCCCGCTCTCTCTCTCTCTCTCTCACACACGCCCCGCTCTCTCTCTCTCTCACACACGCCCCTGCTCTCTCTCTCTCTCACACACGCCCCCGCTCTCTCTCTCTCTCTCACACACGCCCCCGCTCTCTCTCACACACGCCCCCGCTCTCTCTCTCTCACACGCGCCCCCGCTCTCTCTCTCCTCACACGCGCCCCCGTCGCTCTCTCTCTCTCTCTCACACGCGCCCCCGCTCTCTCTCTCTCTCTCACACGCGCACCCGCTGTCTCTCTCTCTCTCACACGCGCACCCGCTCGCTCGCTCTCTCTCACACGCGCACCCGCTCGCTCGCTCTCTCTCACACGCGCACCCGCTCGCTCGCTCTGTCTCACACGCGCACCTCCGCTCGCTCGCTCTGTCTCACACGCGCACCCCGCTCGCTCTCTCTCGCTCTCTCCTCTCTCACACGCGCACCCGCTCGCTCTCTCTCGCTCTCTCTCTCTCACACGCGCACCCGCTCGCTCTC